>NC_142012.1:51665553-51848053 GCF_049901735.1 Notechis scutatus | reverse complement strand
GAGAAGCAACCTGGAACTAAGGACAAACTTCCTAAAAAGTCAGAACAATTAACCTGTGGGCCTTGTAGGTCCTCCATCTTTGGATGTTTTTAAGAAGAGACTGGACAGCCCCTTGTTTGAAATGGTATGGGGGGTCTCCTGTTTGAGCAGGGGGTTGGATTAGAAGATCTTCAAAGTCCCTTCCAGCTATATTCTGTATTATATAGCCTTGTGTGGGTCAGTCCTGCTATTCATAGGCACTTATCCCTATAATTTGAACAGCTCATTCCCCTATTAATTAATTGCAGGACTAGAAACATTTAATAGAATAACAGAATTGGAAGGGAACTCTATACCATTTCAGACAAATTTGTTGGGAACAATCAGAGAGGGGAAAATTAATGATTAAGTGTTGTCAGACCACGTTGTGATCATGTCACTCACATTTTATTTGACTTGTTGCAGAATTGTCTGTATTCATTACTTCAGAATAATTGTTTGGGCCTTAAAAGCCTTCACCAGGTTGCAACCTGGATATCTAAAGGGCCATGTCCCATATATTCCTCCTTTCTTGCATTCTCAACATTGCTCTTGGATATCAGACCAATAGAATAGAATAGAATAGAATAGAATAGAATAGAATAGAATAGAATAGAATAAGAATAAGAATAGAATAGAACAGAAAATAGAACAGAATAGAATAAGAATAGAATAGAATAGAATAGAATAGAATAGAATAGAATAGAATAGAATAGAATAAGTAGAAAATAGAATAGAATAGAATAAGTAGAAAATAGAACAGAACAGAACAGAACAGAACAGAACAGAATAGAATAGAATAGAATAGAATAGAATAGAATAGAATAGAATAGAATTCTTTATTGGCCAAGAGTGATTGGACACAGAAGGAATTTGTCTTGGTACAAATGCTCTCAGTGTACATAAAAGAAAAGATACATTCATCAAGAAGAGTCAAGAATCATCAGGTACAACACTTAATAATAGTCAGAGGGTACAATAAGCAATCAATTCATGCCAGTCAATAAAAATCGTAGGGATACAAGCAATAAAGTCACAGTCATTCTTAACTATGGAGTTAAGAAGTTTTAATGCCAAGCTTTTCTTTTGGCATTAATTTTGCAAGCTGCAGGGAATAATAATAATAATTAAAAATACCAAGATTTAATTTTTCTAGCATTTGATTAAAACATGGTTGCTCAGAAAGATGTTTGGCTGAATATTATTTAAATGCAGTTCTGCAGCTGCTTTATTACATGCTACTGATAACTTATTGATCTTATATTGTTATATGACTGTATTTTGCAAATTACGTTCTATTTGCTGAGCTGGAAGCAGGTCAAAAAGAAATGCGTCTATAAGACAAACCAAGAGATATAGCTTAATGAAGGAATTTATTAGAGTAAACTAAAAAGAGGTTAATATCTTAAACCTGCCTATTCTTATCATTCAGATGTTATGATATCAAACAGTACTTATTATTTAACAATTATGGTTACAAATAGAGTAGATTTATAGCCATAATTCCTGTCATAAACTATAATATTAACTGAATATCAGAATATCAGAAATTGAACAGGCTTTAATTACAGTCACAATGGTTGAAACATATAATTTTAGGGTAGCTTTCAGATCAGTATTTGGCATGGATCTCTTTCTTTATTTCTTTATTTCTTTCTCCCCCCCCCCCTAGTAAATAAGTGTTTGTTAAACATCAACTCCTTGTTGGCAAAGAGATAGCAAAGCTGGTTTCTGTCTCAGTCTGTAGGGATTGTGGCCAGTCTCAGAAATTTGTGCTCAGAGCTGGAATAGAGTGGAATGGAGTGGAATGAAATATAGAATAGAGTAGAGTAGAGTAGGAATAAATAGAATAGAATAGAATAGAATAGAATAGAATAGAATAGAATAGAATAGAATAGAATAGAATAGAATAGAATAGAAGTAGGAATAAATAGAATAGAAAATTAGAATAGAATAGACCGGAACAGAGTAGAGTAGAGTAGGAATAAATGGAATAGAAAATTAGAATAGAATAGAATAAGAGAATAGAATAGAGTAGAATACGAGAATAGAATAGAGTAGAGTAGAGTAGAGTAGAGTAGAGTAGAGTAGAGTAGAGTAGAGTAGAATAGAATAGAATAGAATAGAATAGAATAGAATAGAATAGAATAGAGGAATAGACTACAACAGAATAGAGTAGAGTAGAGTAGGAATAAATAGAATAGAAAATTAGAATAGAAATAGAATGGAATATAGAATAGGATTAAGGCAGGGGTGGGCTGCTACGGGTTCACCATTGCTAACATTATGGCTGGTTCACCGAACTGCCAAATCCCACCCCATTGAACCTTTCTTGACCCAGTTGTTAAGGGACTCACTGCCACTGTTAAGTTAGTCAGGCAGTTGCTAAGGTAAACCGGCTCCCCCATTGACTCCGCTCATCGGAAGTTCGCCAAAGGGGAATCTTGGGGCCCGGGGACACACGCCACCATCATCAATATGAACCAGTTGCCAAGCCTCTGAATTTTGATCACGTGACCCTGAGCAGCTGCAACAGTGGCAAGTCTGAAAGTCACTTTTTTCTCAGTGCTGGTGTAGCTTTGAACCGTCACTGCATGAACTGTTGTAAGCCTGTTGTAAACTAGGCTTCTCATTGGTCAGTCAGCATCCCTCCTAGAATGTGCCGGTGTCAGGAGATAAATCACAGTATAATGTATTAACTGGTCTTGTGTTAATCAGGTATAAAATAATGACATAGTAAGGCTGTGATGGCGAACCTATGTCACACGTGCCGGAAGTGGCATGCAGAGTCATCTCTGCCGGCACGCGAACCGTCACCCCGGATCAGGTCTACTGCGCATGCGCGTGCGCCTCCCGCCAGCCAGCTGATTGTCGAGTATCTGCCGCGCATGTGCAGGGGGTGGGGCACATGCAAGAGGTGCGTGCGCACAGAGATGTGCAGCGTGAAGGGGCGTCGCGTGTGCATGCGCAGTGGGGCGGGAGGTTGTGGCCGCATTGCATTATGGTTGCAGGCACGTGCGCGCGCACACTTTCAGCCCGCGATGACGAAAAGGTTAGCCATCACTGTATTAAGCTAAGAAAACTATGGCTAACTTCCTACTGTTCTGACCCGGCATGACAAACCCTCTGTAATTAAATCAACGATTCCTTTATTAGGAAATAATAAAAAAAATTCCTGGCAAAAGGTTTCTCTCTCAACAAAGGCAAATAAGTCTGTCCGGCAGGGAGATGAATAGTTGTCTGCTACATATCTCCAGGGCTAGCAGCGATGGCTCTTCCTTCCCAAAGACCGGCTCATAGATTCCCACTGCTCTCCTCTCCTCTACCTCCTGCACATCTGTTTGTCAGGCACTGGACCCTCCTCTTCCTCATCAGCCACCTCCAGACCTGGAGGCTGTTGACTCTCCATCTGAGGGCTGACAGACAGCCCTGGCTCCGCCTCTGTCTCTCTCTATTTCTCCGCCAGCTCCATTTTTTTCTTCCCCCTCGGTTGCTGACCTAGACTCCCACTCCTACTCCTTGTCTGATCTGGCTGCTGGAAGGGCCGGTGGGCCAACAGGCCACAACATTGAGGATGATTTGGCGATAGTCATAATTAAAAATGACTAAGACAACCATGGTTGCATCAAAGAAAGGAGTGGGATTCTACTGGTTTGGACCAGTTTGGGCGAACCCCTAGCTCCGACGATCAGCTAGCAGCGAACCAGTTTGCTTCGGCGATCATGGGGGCTTGCTCGTCCACCCTGTGCTGTACTTACCTATATCCTCTCAGCTGATTCGTGCTGCAAAGCGGATTGCCGCTCCTCAGCTATGTTACTCTCCAGTAGTAACATAGCAGGTAAGTGTTCTTAGAAAGCTGTGAAAGTGTGCGATCACCGAACCAGTTGTTACACCAGCAGCATCCTACCCCTGATCAAAGAAGAATCCCAGTGATCATAGTAGCCAAGCAAACTTGGACTATTATTTTAAACCTGGTTGCTATTACTCTTTCCAAATTACACCTGCCACATTGGGACCCAGTATTATTTCCCAGGAACACAACTCAAAACACGGTTATGTAACCGTTGACCCTTGAGGGCGTGTTTACGCTCAAGTGAATTTTTTTATTTGCAGAAATCACCTTAATAATCAAGTGCCTGGGAATGGAAGGCCGCCGTGACAGTTGTAATGACGTCAAGTTGTAGATACTAGACACGGAAAACATGGTGTCAACAGTTTCTTGGTGGGAAAGGAGTAATAAAACGTAGCTAGGGAGATAAATACACACAAATAGTTTAAATAATTTTTTTTTAATTGCTAGGCAGTGAGAAGCCCAGAACCAACTTATGAAAAGGCCTTTTATAATAAGCTTAGATATGCAATAGTGGAGAATATCTGTAGCTCAGGTGAAGGATGAGGGCAAAGGTTCATTCTCTGAGGTTGTAGGTTGGTATTCGAATGTTTCATTACCAAGTTGGGTAACCTCAGCAGAATTGGGGTGTGATTTTCGGGGTTCTTCTGTTCATAAGGGCTTCATGTGGTCAATAGGGCTTGGGATGGAGATGGGAAGGTCATGTCAGGTGATGGAACTTGTGATGGGTCAGGTGTGGGTCATGTCAGATGAGGGTCTGAATAGAATTAACAGAATAACAGAATAATAGAATAATAGAATAATAGAATGATAATAGAATCTATATATATAAAAGCGAAATACCCCTCACACATCATCACAAAATCTCCAGATCCATAAAGCCTACAAACTTGAAATTTGGCACGTAGGTTCCTCTTGGCTTCTAGGGGCTCACTAAGAAAGGATTCTCCGAAATGGCCATCAGAGCATTTAGAGTATTTCCTATATTGTTATTATTATCAACACACTCTGATGATAAGGAGTTCTACTCCCCCTCCCCACCTGAAAAGAAATCTCTTCCAAAGGCAAAGCACAAGCAGAGGAGAGGAGTTTCAGTTTCAGTTTCAGTTTTACTTTCACAGCAGCTTTAGTACAGAACAGTTGAGCCAAGCCACGCCCAGGGTCCTTGCTCACATAGCAAATACTGTTTCAGTTTCCAAACAGCCCTCAACTCTCTCACACACTGAACAGGATGCTAGCCAGATGAATACCGATGGATGCAGAGGCAGAATTCCCCCCCCCCTTATTTTCCTTCCCAAAAACGAAGCCTGACCACATCGTTTTGTAGCAAAGCATGGGTATCGAGCTAATAATAGAGTAATAGAGTAATAGAATAATAGAGTTATAAGGGATTTTGGAGGTCTTCTGTTCCAACCCCTTGCTTAGGTAGGAAACCCTGTTCAATCTCTTCTTGAAAGCCTCCAGTGATGGAGCACCCACAACTTCTGGAGGCCAGTTGTTCCACTGATTCATTGTTCTGACTGTCAGGAAATTCCTCCTTAGTTCTAGGTTGTTTCTCTCCTCGATTAGTTTCCATCCATTGCTTCCTTGTGATAGGTTTTGTGATGGGTCGAGTGTGGGTCATGTCAAGTGAGGGTGGACTCTGTACCTGGAGTCCAGGACTCTAATATTTCAGATAGCTTAAATGACTGAACGGAACTGTACTCTATGTTTAGAAAACTCGAAAAAAAGGACTGGTAGAAGAAATTCCATCCCTGAGCTTCAAATGTTGTTCTGTTTCAGGATCCAATATGAGTCGGTCCCTGGGACCAGAAGCTTACTTCTTCCCACTTTTGGACTCGTGCTGGACCCCATTCCCAGGGTACTTCCCTCTAGGGGGTGCTTTGAGTTGTTCTGTGCATTGTATTTACATGGAACCTGGTCATGTGTCGCTTTTTGGTTGTTGATTGGGATCAGTGATGGGATTCAATTTTTTTTTACTACCGGTTCTGTGGGGGTGGCTTGGCTTGATGTGCGTGGCGTGGTGGGCGTGGTTTGGTGGGTGTGGCTTGGTGGGCATGGCAGGGGAAGGTTACTGCAAAATTCCCATTCCCTCCCCACCCCACCCCACTTTACCTGCTTTCCAGCTCCGTTCTCCTGTGCAGGGCAACCAAAGAAGATCCGGCCTATCAGCTGGGACTCGAGAGGCAGAGAAGAGATGGGGGCGGGGCCAGTCAGAGGTAGGATTTGCCGGTTTTCCGAACTACTCAAAATTCCCACTACTTCTCCAGAACTGGTCAGAACCTGCTGAATACCATCTGTGCTTGCAACTCTGTAAATCTATCTACTACCTGTTTTTTGTGCACCCTGATGGCACAGTGGTTAGAATGCAGTATTACAGGCTTACTCACTATTCACTCCAAGAGTTTGACCCTGAGCGGCTCAAGGTTGACTCGGCCTTTCATCCATCTGAGGTCAGTAAAATGAGCGCCCAGATTGTTGGGGGCAATAGGCTGATTCTGTAAGCCACTCAGAGAGGTCTGTAAAGCATTGTGAAGCGGTACATAAGTCTAAGTGTTATTGCTACTGCTATTACAAAATCCTTACCAGCTAATGTTTTTTTGTTTCGTTCTGCTGAAAGAATTATTACCTTCTGACCCTAACCCTAAGCCTAACTCTAAATCCTAACTTTAAATCCTAACCCTAACCCTAACCCTAACCCAAAACCTAACCCTAACCCTAACCCAAAACCTAACCCTAACCCTAACTCTAAATCCTAACCCTAACCCTAACCCAAAACTTAACCCTAACCCAAAACCTAACCCTAACCCAAAACCTAACCCTAACCCTAACCCAAAACCTAACCCTAACCCTAACTCTAAATCCTAACCCTAACCCTAACCCAAAACTTAACCCTAACCCAAAACCTAACCCTAACCCAAAACCTAACCCTAACCCTAACCCAAAACCTAACCCTAACCCTAACTCTCTAAATCCTAACCCTAACCCTAACCCAAAACCTAACCCTAACCCAAAAACCTAACCCTAACTCTAAATCCTTAACCCTAACCCTAATCCAAAACCTAACCCTAACCCTAACCCTAACTCTAAATCCTAACCCTAACCCTAACCCAAAACCTAACCCTAACCCAAAACCTAACCCTAACCCAAAACCTAACCCTAACCCAAAACCTAACCCTAACCCTAACCCTAACTCTAAATCCTAACCCTAACCCTAACCCAAAACCTAACCCTAACCCAAAACCTAACCCTAACCCAAAACCTAACCCTAACCCAAAACCTAACCCTAACCCTAACCCTAAAACCTAACCCTAACCCTAACCCTAACTCTAAACTAACCCTAACCCTAACCCAAAACCTAAACCTAACCCAAAACCTAACCCTAACCCAAAACTTAACCCTAACCCTAACTCTAAATCCTAACCCTAACCCTAACTCAAAAACCTAACCCTAACCCAAAACCTAACCCTAACCCAAAACCTAACCCTAACCCTAACTCTAAAATCCTAACCTAACCCTAACCCCAAACCTAACCCTAACCCAAAACCTAACCCTAACCCAAACCTAACCCTAACCCAAAACCTAACCCTAACCCTAACCTAACCCTAACCCTAACCCTAACCCAAAACCTAACCCTAACCCAAAACCTAACCCTAACCCAAAACCTAACCCTAACCCTAACTCTAAATCCTAACCCTAACCCTAACCCAAAACCTAACCCTAACCCAAAACCTAACCCCAACCTAAATCCTAACCCTAACCCTAACTCTAAATCCTAACCCTAACCCTAACCCAAACCTAACCCTAACCCAAAACCTAACCCTAACCCAAAACCTAACCCTAACCCTAACTCCTAAATCCTAACCCTAACCCTAACCCAAAACCTAACCCTAACCCAAAACCTAACCCTAACCCAAAACCTAACCCTAACCCTAACCTAAATCCTAACCCTAACCCTAACCCTAACCAAAACCTAACCCTAACCCAAAACCTAACCCTAACCCTAACTCTAAATCCTAACCCTAACCCTAACCCAAACCTAACCCTAACCCTAACCCTAAACCTAACCCTAACCCTAACCTAAATCCTAACCCTAACCCTAACCCAAAACTAACCCTAACCCAAAACCTAACCCTAACCAACCCTAACCCTAACCCTAACCTAACCTAAATCCTAACCCTAACCCTAACCCAAAACTTAACCCTAACCCAAAACCTAACCCTAACCCAAAACCTAACCCTAACTCTAACCCTTCCAGAAATACAGGAAGTGATGAAACTGGCCTGTTTTTCAGCCTCCAAAGGCTTCAGAGGCTTCCCTAGAGCCTCTGGGAGGCCAAAAAAGGCCTCAAACAGGCAAAAAATTAGCTGGGAGGCACGCGCATGCGCAGTGAGGTAAGTTTGGCTGGGGCTCATGTGCCCTCACAAATGGCTCTGTGTGCCACCTGTGGCACGCATGCCATAGATTCACCGTCATGGCCCTATACCATTTCAGACAAGTGGCTGTCCAGTCTCTTCTTAAAAACCTCCAGTGATGGAGCATTCACTCAGCTATTGGCTGTTGTTTCCTTGTAATGCCAAGTCCTTGGCTCCTAAGTTGCTGATAAATCAGCACTCCTGTTGATTGACAAGGCTTTGTTGATTGACAAGGCATTTCCCAGCTTTGGTTTTGTTTGGCACTTCCAGATAATATTACCCACACTCCATAATCCTTCTTAAATAGGATTATGGGCAGCCTTCAATAAACTAAGCCATTAGATCTGATGGGTAGTCTTCCTCATTGTGTAATCAATGTCCTCCCCAACCAAGGGAGAGTTCAAAGAATGACAATCAATCAATGGTCTCTTCTTGGGTGCTTAGCTGATATTTTTTTCAAGGAGAGAAGCATTTATTTGTTTGTCAAACATGTACAAGATAACAAGTATGAACATAAACATGAACAAAGGGAGTAAATACAGATAAATGGGGACAGTAAGACAGGGACGGTAGGCAGGTTGGTGCACTTATGCACACCCCCTTTAAGGACCTCTTAGGAATGGGATGAGGTCCACGGTAGACAGTTTGAGGTTGAAGCTGTGAGAGGTTGAGGTTGTAACAATGGAGTCAAGTAGGACGTTCCAGACGTTGACCATTCTCTGTGGCTGAAGTCGTGTTTTCTGCAATTGATTTTGGAGTAGTTCACCTTGAGTTTGTGTCAGTTGTTTGCCCGTGTATTATTGTGGTTGAGGCTGAAGAAGTCATTGACAGGCAAGACGTTGTAGCAGACAATTTTGTGAACTATGCTTAGATTGGACCTCGGGCAGCGCAGTTCTAGATTGTCCAGGCCCAAAATTTCTAGCCTGGAGGCATAGGGAATTCTATGATGAGTGGAGGAGTGGAGTACTTTTCTTGAGAGATACCTCTGAACCTGCTCAGTTGTGTTAATGTCTGATAGAAGAGCTGTGGTGGCGCAGTGGTTAGAGTGCAGTACTGCAGGCTAATTCTGCTGACTGCCAGCTGCCTGCAATTTGGCAGTTCAAATCCCACCAGGCTCCAGGTTGACTCAGCCCTCCGTCCTTCCGAGGTGGGTAAAATGAGAACCCAGATTGTTGGGGGGCAAGAGGCTGACTCTGTAAACCGTGTAGAGAGGGCTGGAAAGTGGGATTATGAATCTAAGTGCTATAGCTAGAGGTCCTTCCCTCCCTCTCCTTCCTTCTTTCCTCCCTTCCCTTTAATCTTCCTCCTGCCCTCCCTTTCCCTTCCCTCCCTCCCTCCCTTCCCTTTAATCTCCCTCCCTTCTATTTAATTTTCCTTCCTTCCCTCCCTCCCTCCCTTCCCTTTAATCTTCCTCCCTCCCTCTCTTCTCTTTAATTTTCCTCCCTCCCTCCCTCCCTTTCTTCCTTCCTTCTTTCCTCCCTTCCTCCCTTGCTTCCCTTTAATCTTCCTCCTGCCCTCCCTTTCCCTTCCCTCCCTCCCTCCCTTCCCTTTAATCTCCCTCCCTTCTATTTAATTTTCCTTCCTTCCCCTCCCTCCCTCCCTTCCCTTTAATCTTCCTCCCTCCCTCTCTTCTCTTTAATTTTCCTCCCTCCCTCCCTCCCTTTCTTCCTTCCTTCTTTCCTCCCTTCCTCCCTTGCTTCCCTTTAATCTTCCTCCCTCCCTCCTTCCCTTTTCTTTAATTTTCCCTTCCTTCCTTCCTTCCTTCCTTCCTTCCTTCCTTCCTTCCTTCCTTCCTTCCTTCCTTCCCTCCCTCCCTCCCTCCCTCCCTCCTCCCTCCCTCCCTCCCTTCTCTGGTGACGCAGGGGTTAGAATGCAGCATTGCAGGCTAATTCTGCCAACTGCCAGCAGTTTGATCCTGACTGGCTCAAAGGTTGACTCAGCCTTCCATTCTTCCAAGGTCGGTAAAATGAGGATCCAGATTGTTGGGGGCAAGAGGCTGACTCTGTAAACCGCTTAGGATTAGGGTTAGGTTTAACATCTTAAAGCGAGCTGCCCAGGTGGCCTCTCAGGTAATGGAGAAAGAATTGGCTACTGGGACATACTGGGAGATCCAGTTGGGTGTAGTAGTGAAGGCATCAAGCTAGAAACCACTTGATCATGAATTATAGTCCCACTTTAGATACAAAACAAGCTGGGTGACTCTGGGCTAGATACATGGAGTCCTCCACTCACAACAGTTCATTTAATAACCATTCAAAGTTACGGCACTGGAAAAAAAGGGACTTGTGAACATTTTTCACACTTATGACCATTGCAGCATTCCCATGGTGACATGATCGAAATTCAAGATGTTTTGCGGCTGGTTCATATGGCAGCGTTCTGGGATCACATGATTTCCCCTTTGGGATCAAAGTCCACGGGGGAAGCCAGATTCACTCACTCACTAACTTAACTGCAGTGATTGACTAACAACTGTGGCAAGAACAGTCATTAAATAGGGCAAAACTCACTTGACAAATGTTTCATTTAGCAGCATAAAATTTGAGGCCAATTGTGATCATAACTCAAGGACCACCTGTTTCCTCCCTTCCCACCCTTGTCTTGTCCAGGAGTTGAAAACACTCTGATTGATTGAAATGAATGAATGAATGAATGATGAATGAGTAGCACAAATGTATGTCCATGTGATGACCCGGAGTGTAACACAAATGTAACAAAATCCAAAATGTAAATAAATGTCCTTTAATGCCTCCAACTTGGCCCCACTGTTCAATAATTCTCACTTGCAGATAAAATTTATTCAAAAATAGTCTTCAAAAGAAAGCAATACCCTCCGAACTTAATGAGCAGTTAGAGGTGAAATAAAAAACCCAAAACAAACTACCATGAAGAAAATTCCACAACAGACCAGGATAAGTAATTACCAACTTCAAGGAGATAACAAGGCAGTTTGTTGCAAGGACGCCAACCAAGATAACTTCAGCCCAAAATAACACACGCTTTGCTTCTTGCAGCACTGTGTTTTAACCGTCTCTCTTATATACTATTCTCCCCAGCTGCAACCAATGATGGGGATCATGGCCGCTTCCTCTCTCGTAAGCCAAGTTGTTTTCTTCTCCGTTCCTCCCTGCGTGTCCTAGGATGAAGAGGGGATGGGCTTGGTTCTTCCTCTGACTGCCCAGCCGGCCTCTGCCCTTCCCCAGCCTCCTTCACAACCTCCGGAGCCACACCTCCATTCCCTTGTCACCTGTTCCTCCTCTCCCTCAGAGTCCGACTCTAACAAGGGCATGACAGTGCATGTATGTATGGTTATAAATGAAATGCACACATAATGATATAAAATAATACTTCATTATTATACCTGAAGTGTTTTTTAATAAAAAATAAGAGCTTCGTCATTCGTAGTCTTTTAAAAATCTTTTAATTTTCCATTTTCAATATTGCACTCAATACCCTGTTTATTCTTTTCCAACAAGATAAAAAACCTTGCCAAATTACAACATCATTCCATTTTACATTGTTGGTCATTTGTAGTTTTATCCACAGTTAAGGAAGAACCCTCATTACAAAACAAACAAAAACCAAGGGACTAAGTTGTTAAAAAAAAATGTATAGCTCAATATTTTTTAATACATCGCAGAAATGAAAGCATGACCAGAGAGTCATTTGCTTTTTCAACAAATCTTATTAAAGCAATAAGCAATATTCCCGCTCATTCTTTTCTAAAACAGGACAATCCAAAGCTATTTTACAGGAGTCTTTCCCTCCCCTTCCCCCAACGTTCCTTATCAACACCACAACATTGTAAAATACGCAATACATAATTCAAATTTCACAAGCTGGGTTCCTTAGAGAATATATGCAAAACTGTACACTAAAAAATAATATAAATAATAATGGGAAATGCTAAAAAGAGATGAAGTTATACCATGATCCGATGTTTTCAGAGGGGGCTCTGGAGACCACCTAGATTTCGACCTCCCTGAATCTAGAACATGCCTATTGTCTTCTACTGCAACTACCTTCATATCCCAGCAAGCAAACTCCAAGTTAATAAGAGAGCACCAGGTTGGAGAAAGAAAATGCAGGGAACATTCACGATTGGGCAGGAGAGATAGGGGAAATTATATGTGTAACTGTGGAGTGCTGCCAAAAACAGAAGTATCCAATGAACTAGAACAGAAACCAACTTGAGTACAAAAAAACAACAACTGAAGTACAACGAGCTTCAAGGATGACTCAGAACCGATCTACTTTGCTTCCTGCAAAGGTTTCGTCACCTTGGCCTGACTTTGATACCTTATGGAAGGGGCAATCACCTACCAGCCTTACTTCTGAGTCGTCCCTTTTGTTTCAGCTGCTCTAACCTTCTAGCAGCTCTGCGCACACGCACACTGGGAACAGGCTCCCCTTGTTTCTCTGCCTCGCTGCTGCCAGACTCCAAAGGCTCTGGAGGCAGCACCCCACTCCCAGATGGTCCTGGCCCCATCCCTGCATCAGATGAAGGACCCTCATCCGAGTCCTCTCCAGACTCCCTGACTGGTCCCTGTTCTTCCCCACTGTCCAATTCTGCTGCCATCTGCACCAGCTGCCAGTGAACCACAACACAACTGACTGAAGACATTTAATTAAACATTTGGCATTGGACCACGGCAAACATCAATTGGCTAGTTGCATCCCATTCTGATCACATGTCTTTGGGAGTGGGCAGCTCTATAAAATCAATTAAATTAATTCTGCAATCATGAAGCAGATGCCACAGGTGTGTTGTAGTGCTTCAACTTTGAAGACCATCGACAGAGTCACCAGTGGGATGGCAACCATCAATTTAATGTTTCTAGGAAATTGGTGGAGATGGTAGCAGTTATGGGACTTGGCTTCGTTTCTCCATCGTCCCTGTTCAAAACAACTCTTGTGTTTCCCGGATGGTTTAGTTTGCCAGCTTTCCTTCCACTTTAGGAAGGAAAAGTTGGTTTACAATCACCAGATTAAGTTACGAAGACATAAAACCACATTCTTGGTTGTGTTTATGTTCAATCGGTACTACGTATACTTCTCTACCTAGGGACTGAAAAACATGACCATTAGCCATCCAATACCAAATGTTAGAATTAAGGGAATTTGCTTAATTGATAAATTGATCCATCCCTCCAATAAAATACCTCCAAAGAGCTAAAATATTGGTTCATAAAGCTGAGAGATATAATATTTGATTTTGTATAAACGGAATTATATATTCTCTCTTTTCTAATCCTAATCTTGTCCAGGTTCCTTCTAATGCTTCTGCCCAGTTCCACAGAAAATAATATTAAATCATCCCAAAAACATTTTCTGCTTCTCAACTTTTGTGAACGTGGCTGCTAGTCCTTCAACCACCAGTTGACTTCAGCTGCTCTAATCCTTAAAATCCTCTGCCATGTTGGTCCTTGGAAATCCAACTTCATTTTGCCTGGAAAGTGTTCCCACTTTCCCTCTAAACAGTGATTCCACTGAAGGGAACAAGAGGTAGATTGAATTACAGCATCAGAGTTGGTCAACCAGAAAGCAGAGGTGGAATACAAAAAGGCTTTTGACTGTTCTTCTGAGATGTTTTTCAGAAGACCGAAAGTCTACAGAATTGAGTGTCAGTATTTTGTTTAACAAATATGAGTGACACCCCCCACTGCTAATATTAATGATTGAGTGTGAAGTCATTTTCGATCTACCCCAGCCAGCAACATAAGAATATTATCATAAACAACATGAGAAGAAAGATAGGGTAAAGATTCAGAGGTGGTATTCAGCCCGTTCGGACTGGTTCTGGAGAACCGGTAGTGGAAATTTGAGTAGTTCAGAGAACCGGCAAATATCGGCTCTGACTGGCCCCGCCCCATCTATTCTCTGCCTCCTGAGTCTCAGCTGATTGGCTGGTCTTTTTTGGTTGCCCTGCACTGGAGAGTGGAGCTGGAAAGCAGGTTAGTGGGGTGGGAAGAGAATGGGGATTTTGCAGTAACTTTCCCCCAGGAGCAGGGAGGGAATGGAGATTTTACAGTATCATTCCCCTGCCATGCCCACCAAGCCACGCCCACCAAGCCATGTCACGCCCACCAACCTACGCCCACAGAACCAGTAGTAAAAAATTTTGAATCCCACCACTGTAAAGGTACCATCAACAACGGGTGAGACTTGATTGCAAAGGTGCAGCCGCCATTTTGATTTTTCTGACTCTTCTTCTCCCCTCACACCCCTGGTTTAATAAGGGCTTTATTCTGATTGTGTCATGCTGTTTCTGACAGGTGCCAATTATTATTAATACCATAGAAACTTCATGTCTACGATATCATATCGAAATGAATCCATTTCTTCATAAAATCGATTAAATGTTGGTGTGACGGTTTGTGCTCTGGGCTTCCAAACATTGCGTTGAAGCGTCTTGCTTCGGTTCATCTCTGCTTTTATCGATCTCACTTGGCAACCTTCACTTGCCATCACCAGCTGGTCAATGACCCACTGACCACTTGACCACATGAGGTCCATAAAAGCGGAGAAGAACCAAAACAAGACACTTCAACCATAGTCTCGTTGAGGATGCCACTTTAGCCCAGTAATTAAACATTTGGAAGCAAAACAGTAAGCCCGGAGAACAAGCCAACATCTTAACCACCCAAATATCTACAGATCTTTTCTATCCTTTCTAAGTTGGTTAAATCTTGTGCTTTTCTTAACTGCACTTTGAGCCCTGAAGATCCAAGCATTTGTACAAAGTGTTCTCTTCCCAGTACAAATATCCACACCCAAACTGCTTTTCAATTCAAAGTTATTTTGGGTGAAATCACAGGGAATTTGCCTCTGAGTAAACTTGCACGAGATTGGGGTGCAGGATCACTTCTTCTGCTTTCCAAGAAATGCATATTTCAGCACTTTTAAATTTCAGATATCCGGAGCATTAAACGGAAGACACAATTTCTCCACTGTAACCTATCAGAGTTTTTTTAAAAAAAGCTGAATTTGCCTTGTAGTCTTCTTGATATTTTTAGCCAGCAAATACTAAGGTCATTATATAGACTTCCAGGCTGTATTTCCTACCAAAGCTGAGCCCTTTTAAAGCCTCAACAATTCTGATAAAAGAGATTCAAGTATGTGCATTTTGACTTGGATTTCCAAGTAAGTACAATTCTATATCTGCATCTAGATAAAATTCTTTATAGTAGTACATTCCAAGAAATGTAGATAGCTTTGCAATAAATGGCATCATGAGGAAAATGATGGATACATTATCAGCTGTTGGAAAAACCAGCCCACGAGGCAATAAACAGAACGGGTAATAACAGGATGCAAGGAACATGAAACTGTAATAGAGCACATCTCAAGATATGAATTAGTTCTCTTTTTGATCTTGGTGACATAATACTTTACCTTGAAGCAAAATGCTAATTTTCTTTTCAGCAGTGTGGGCTTACAATCATCTCGGTATCCAGGTTTCAACCTGGTTGACTGGCAAGGCTTCTCAGAGACGTGAAACAAAAACGTTGAGGTGTTATTTCCACATGCCACCAAAAGTTACGAATTGCAACATCTTCTATCTAAAATGTGTTCCGAATACCCAAGTTAAAAGAGTTAAAAGGGTTTCTCCAAATATGGGGCAAAACTTATTCTACACATTGCTCTCTTTGATCTGAAGGCTGGTTTATATAATGCTACTACATGTCAAGAAACTATTGTTTACCATGGAATCGGACCACTCAGTGTGGCCAGTGCACCGTGGCCAACTTGCCACAGTCCTCGCCACAGGATGATTCAACAATTCAATTTAATTATTTAAAAATGGTTTCATTTTTGTCATTCACATTTAATTTTGTCCTTCCTTTGACGTATTTTCTCTAATGACTTCATTCTATCATTTCTTTGATATAAGTGTAACTCTTGTCCCATGGCGAGTTGGCGATGGCGACTTAGTCCACAGTGAGTTCGCCGTGGCGAGCCGGCTATGGTGAGGTGTCCTAGATCCATTTACAAAGCAGGTGAACATAATCAGACACCCTCACACCCAACAACAGAGGTAAAAAAGTTGTGTGTAAGAGCAATAGGGTATCTCTCATCCAGTTTTGGGACTCATTCTGTGAGTTAATGCTTCTGGAATACGGGGTATATATTTAGGGCATTTCACTTCTTAAAAACACATTATTGACATAATTTAATCTTGTCAGGAGGAGAAAATCTTGTGAATGCCATGCTGTACCCTCTTCTTCCTCACTATCTTGTGTCTATAAATAAAAAATGGCCATTCCTGCATATACTACGGAGATATAGCAGCTCAATTCTTCAACAATTGTTCTCTCAATTCAGCCTTCAAATAATTTAGGTCCGAAAAAAAGACAAGTGCTTTAGGAAGGTCATAGATTGCACAAACCACAGAACCTGCAGTACTAAAATACACAGAGAGATAATTTCTTTAACGCACACCTCAACCGGCACTTCTTGAAGGTTTGAGGAAATCCATTTGGTTGAAGAGATCTGGGTGGTGCACACTATATTACACATTTTGTTACAATGGCATAGGCCTGAGCTCTCCAAAACATCGGATTGAGGGAACACAGTTTGAAAGTTTTTGCTGAAAACCTGATCCAATTGGTAATATATGATACGATGTAGCTCATGGCTAGATGTCCTCCTTGTGGGTTTGCTGACGCTAAAGAACGCGGAGTAGATCGGACTTCTACAGGACTGCAAATGAGAGAGTTTTAGCAGTGATGGGCCGAAGCACAGTTGGTCCATTGATCTCTATTAAAAAAAAGCAAGCGGAGTACTTGTCTGCAGGCCTTCCTTAGGTCTGGAGACAAGTACAGGACTTTGATTGTCCCCTGTCTTGACCAGATGTGAGATAAGGCCTTGACCTTACTGATGATTTAGGCGCATCGTGAGACGTAGACACGACTTAAAGGCTCCTGACAACTATTGCTACCCATCCCTGGTTCAATCTTCTCACTGAGTGCAAGTCACTGGCCCGCGTTCCCCGTCTCCCGCTGTAGGCAGGCCCCTCAAATGTTCTGTCCTCGGACCTCCATTCTCAGCGTCTTCCCCCACCCGCTGTCTGCTACAACGCTGTGGTGCTCAAGTCCGCTTGCTCTGCTTTCGTGGCCTTGGAAAGACAGTTCTCTTCATCAGCCAGCGAGACGGGGTTCTCGTGAACTTCCATTGTTTTCGTGTGCTTCGCATCTTCGCTCGGGGCGGCCTCCTTGTTTCGACAACGTTTGCAGCAGCAGCAGCAATACCGGCCACAGGCCATGCCTGCGCTGGTGATGACTTTGTCCCAGGGCCGCAAGGAATGCATCCACCGAGGAAGGAAATCCCAACTCTGGAGCTTCTCCGGGAGCAAGTGTGGCTTCTTCTTCTGCAGGAGGTTGATGGTGACCACAAAGATCAAGCCCACGAAGACGGGGACAGCAACCCCAACCAGGTAGGGCCAACCAGCCACCGAAAGGCCAAACACAGCCAAGGGGACCAAGAAGAAGCAGGAGAGGAGGTAGAAAATGGCGAACCATCTGTACTTGGCGGTGATGTTCCCCAGAGATTTTGACAAGCGAATGGGGATACGCATAAAAGGAAGCGGATACCAGAGGATGATCCCCGAGATATTGAAAAAGAAATGGCACAAAGCGATCTGGAAACAAAACACAGTTCAAAGGAGATGTCAGAGGAACATCAAGACAGTGCATCACGTGTACATACCAAACAATTATCTCTTGTTTTCTTTTCTGACCCTGAAACCTCTTATCCAGAGGTGAGATTCAGCCGGTTCTGACCGGTTCTAGAGAACCGGTAGTGGAAATTTTGAGTAGTTCGGAGAAGCAGCAAATCCCACCTCTGACTGGCCCCGCCCCATCTGTATTCTGCCTCCCATTGAGTCCCAGCTGATTGGCTGGGTCTTCTTTGGTTGCTCTGCCCAGGAGAATGGAGCTGGAAAGCAGGTTAGTGGAGTGGGGAGGGAATGGGGATTTTGCGGTATCCTTGCCCCGCCACGCCTACCAAGCCACACCCAAGCCATGACCACAGAACCAGTAGTAAAAACATTTTTGAATCCCACCATTGGACAACATGTTAGAAACACGGTGAAATCAGAGCTTGAATTGGAAGCATAAAAGGTTGAGGATGGAAGTTTGTTCTCTGAGCTTGTGGGTTGGTAATAGCCAAATCTGGCCCTACATTCTGCCTCAGTTTACCTTTCCAATAAAAAACCTGAGTCTTAACACAATTGTACTTAACACAACAAAGAGAATTCAAGAGGAAAATTGATTGGACAGGCTAAAACTAACCTCCTCTTTGCACAAGAAATCAGTTACATGTAGTCAAACCTGTTATATGTTTGCATCCCATAATTTTTGAATCCCACCACTGTTCTTATCTACTATCTGACTTATTAAGACCATCTGTGATGACAAAATAAACACAGTCACAAAAAACAGATGAAGCCCCTTTTATTCCTTCTCTTTGCTTCCAAGCTCCAAATATCCTTGACGGGAGACAAAAAAACTCCCACACAAGCAGTTACCAGAAGGAGGAAATGCCTTTTAAATTATAAAGAGTAAAAAAGCAACAGAAACCAAGCAAGATAAGGGCTGGAGGACGTCCACAGATAACAGAACACACACTGGGAAGGATGCCAAACTCAGAGAGGAACCATAAACTAGAGATATTTCCATGCTTTGCTTCCAGCACTCGCCAGTACACATGTCTGTCCTCTTATCCAGTTGTCACAGCTGCAGCCCATGAAGAGGATCAAGGCCCTCTCCTCCCGAGGAGACCACACCTCTCCCTTATCCTCTCCTCCCTGCGTGTCCTAGGACGAAGAGTGGATGGGCCTGGGTCCTCCTCTGAGTGCTCAGCTGGCCTCTGCCCTTCCCCAGCCTCCCCCACAACCTCTGGAGCCACACTTCCACTCCCTGTCGGCTATTCCTCCTCTCCCTCAGAGTCAGTCTCCGACACATTTCCCAATTCAAAGGAAAAGGAGCCACACCAAAGAAAATCTCTAACAGCTCACGTGGCAGTTAAAAACTGGTAATACCCGATGGTTGATCGGTTCACACGGTAGTTTTCATCGCCAAATAATAATCTGTGTATACTTAGAATACGTAAGTCTCAAGGACCAGCATGTTTTAAAGCCTCCAAGAACAGTTCCTGACATCTTTTACTGCTTGACTCATGCCGGTTCCCATGGGAATGGGGGGTGGGATAATTTGGTGTTGAGGATGGGGAGCGTGCTGGAGGACTAAGTTGTGTGAACTGAAAAAGGGGAGACGCTTTCCTGCTTTCTGTGCAACTGCATCCACTTATCTTTTCTAGGCCAAGGTCAACTGTCTTGGCATACCAGATGTGTGAGACACCACCTGAAGATGTACCCCACATGACATCATACACACCTCAGATTGGATGCCCAGTTTGAACTACTGGGGGAGGGGACTTGGGATAACTTTCAATGTGTAATTACGGTGCCTATTTGCCTCAGATCTTGCTTTCTTTTCGTTGCTATTACTTCAAATCCAGTAAAAGTACTTTTCTCTATTTTAACGGAGTCTAAGGGTTTCTTTCTTGGATTTCAAATGGAGGCACAGCTGACACCCCTGCCTTTCCCACCCTAAAGTATCCAGTTAAAGTGAAAGCTTGGGGAATGTGAGCTGTCTCTTCCAGGAGAAGAGTTCGGATCCAATCTCTACCATGATCTGACCATGATAGCTTTTGCGAGTTTAATTTCACGAATCGGATCGTTTACATTTTGTCCTCTGCCTTAGGCACACGAGTGCTGAGGCAGTTTGCTCTGAAATCAAATCCGAATTCAGAATGAAATGGTAGGTATTGGCTTTCATCAGATAAAACTGAAGGAGGATCATCTGTCGAAGAAGGGAACGGCTAGCCGGAGAAGATGATAGCTATCTTTCCAACTTTGAAGGCCATCGCAGGAAAGAGGAGGTGGATTTATTCTCCACCATGTCCACAGGGAGAGCAAGATCCAATAGATGGAAGCTTCAGAGAGGGAGATCCAAGGGGGTTGAGAGATCTATGAAGCAGGGGCACATCAGGGGTGGGATTCTACAGGTTCGCACCTATTCACTAGAACCGGTTGTTAACATTCTAAGCAGTTCGGAGAACCAATTGTTAGAAGAAATTACTGGCCTAATCCTGTAAGGATTAATCCTGTTAACCCTTATTACACTCTTGGCAGGACTAGACTTCCTGTCTCAGGAACTTCTCTGGAGTTTTTCCCCCCTCCTTTGCTGGTACTTTGCTTGTGTGGAGTGACCATTCAAAGTTACAATGGAACTGAAAAAAGTGACATGACCATTTTTCACACATACGACTGTTGCAGCATCCCCACAGTCATGAGAGGCCAGGTGAGGAGATGCGTGCCTCGATGATATTGAGTTGGCCATGCCCAGCCAGTAACATGACCACCAAGCCATGCCCACCCAGTCGCATGACCACCAACCCACACCCACCAACTAAGCCACACCCACAGAACCGGTTGTTAAAAAATTTGAGTCCCACCCCTGGGGCACATCCTGCTCCCAGAAACCAAGGAAATCATCACAGTAGACTTTGTCAAACAAAGGTTGGACAGCCATTTTGCTTGGGATGGTTGGAGGATGTCTCCCCTGAGCGTAGGGCTGGGCTAGAATCCTAGAACAGGAAGAGACTTTGGAGGCATTCTACTCCAAGATCTTCAAGTTCTTATCCAACTCTAAGATGCCCACAATTCCAACTTTTAATAACAACCTACCACTAAGGACAGGTATTACAAAACACTACCGTGTGTTAGTTTATGTGCATGACAGAGCTGCACTGTTGTGCTTTCTTCTCTCTTCTGATTCTAACCCCAGATCCCCTTACTCCCACTTACTACAAGCTGAGTTTTTGGGTTTGGTAGCTAAAGTAGCCACCAAGAGCTTCTGCTTCTTTTCTGAACTGGATGTGGGAACCACGATTAAACCCTTGGCTTGAAAGAACAAACGAAGGATGGTGTTTTTAGACCTTAAAGCAAATGGTCACGGCTGAAGACAAAGCAAAACCCCGCAAGAAGCGAGTAATTTTTAGCTGAACTATCTGTTCTTTCAACAGGCTTTTGAATATCAAAAAGGACTCACCTGTAAGGAATATTTCAGTCGGTTTCCCGGGCTGGCCATTGCAGCTAGAATAGCTGTTGTGGTTGTCCCAATATTTGATCCCAAGGTTAGGGGGTAGGCCCGTTCTATACTTATAACCCCAATTCCTGATGGGAAGAAAACAGGAGGAATTGCATCGTTTGAATGTAATTTTATACAATGCCATTAAGAGTTCAAAATATTTCATCCGTTGAGCAAGTGTCTTTCCCATAGTCCACAATTCTGAATCAGAGTAGGATGTTTTGCTACTGTGGGGAAATCGGGAAATCCAGGCAGTTCAAATGAAGGTAAGGGTTTATTTGCAAGCTTAAGATCCCTGCAAGAATCTGAACTACTAACAGTCAAAGCAAATTGGTGGTAGATCAATCCAGCAAATGACTGAATGAGAGATTCTACTTTTTTTTAAATGCGCACACACAAAAAAGAATAACCAAAAGCCCTTTATGTTACATATATACATAAAGCTCTTACCAACAAGAGGAGTGATAGCCGAGGTGAACACCGAACTGCTTTGAACAATGAAGGTCATCCCAGCTCCTACGAGCATGGCCAGATAACCAGTTACCCAAGAAAACGGAAATGGAAAATCTGGAAAAGAGAGACATAAGAGATGCTAGATTTATGCAGCATATTCTGTTCTATCCAATCCTTTGTCTTAAATATTTATAACAGAGTTGGAAGGGGTCTTGGAGGTCTTCTAATCCAACCTCCTGTTTGGCAGGAAGCCCTATACCATTTCAGATAAATGGTTGGCCAATCTCTTCTTAAAAACTTCCAGTGTTGGAGCAACCACAACTTTTGGACATGAGCCATTCCACTGGTCAATTGTTCTAACTGTCAGGAAATTTCTCCTTAGTTCTAGGTTGCTTCTCTCGATTAGTTTCCATCCGTTGCTTCTGGCCTTGTCTTCAGGTGCTTTGGAGAATAGATAAGAATAGAATAATAATAGAGTTAGAAAGGCTCAGCGCCAAAGAATGGAGGCCTTTGAACTCTGGGGTTGGAGGAGAAGACTCCTGCGAGTCCCTTGGACTGCAAGGCGATCCAACCGGTCAGTCCTAGAAGAGATCAACCCTGGCTTCTCTTTAGAAGGCCAGATCCTGAAGATGAAACTCAAAGACTTTGGCCACTGTCAACTAAAAAGATACTCCTTTGGTCTTTTTAGCTGCCAGAAAAAGGGAGTGGGGGGAAACAAGGCATTCCTTGAATGCCTAGATAATCACCCTGGTAGCCCAAAGTTGTCAGAGCATAAGGAGGTTATTGGAGAGCATGATGGATGACTCTTGGAGATGGATGTGTCCCACTGCATCCAGCTTACGTCAACATGGCCACTCCTAATAAATCAATTTACTTTTCTGTGAGATGCAGCTAGAGACTTCTGATTTGAATGAGGGTGGATTTGTTGGAGCCCTGACAGGCCACCTCATGAGAAGGAAGGACTCCCTGGAGAAGAGCCAAATGCTGGGAATGGTTGAGGGCAAAAGAAGAAAGGGACAGCAGAGAAGGAGGGGGCTGGATGGAGTCACTGAAGTAGTTGGCGTGAGCTTAAATGGACTCCAGAAGATGGTAGAGGACAGGAAGGCACTAACAACAACAACAGAATTGGAAGGGACCTTGTCGGTCATCTAGTCCAACACCCTGCTCAAGCAGGAGACCCTATACCAGTTCTGACAAGTGGCTGTCCAATCTCTTCTTGAAAGCCTCAATTGATGAAGCACCCACAACGTCTGGAGGCAAGCTTTGGTTGATTGTTCTCATTGTCAGAGAATTTCTCCTCAGTTCTAGGTGTAAATCTCTCCTTGATCTATTTCCATCCATTGTTCCTTGTTTGGCTTTTGGGTGTTTTTGGAAAATAGGTTGTCCCTTTCTTTTCTCTGACAGCCCCTCAAATATTGGAACACTGTTATCATGTTTCCCCTGGTCCTTCTCTTCACTAGGCTCTATATATCCCATTCCTCCAACCGTTGTTCAGATGTTTTGGCCTCCAGTCCCCTAATCACCTTCGTTGCTCTTCTCTGTACTCTTTCCAGAGTCTCAACATCTTTTTTACTTTGCAATGACCAAAGCTGGATGAAGCATTCCAAGTGTGTTCGTACCAAGGCCTTATAAAGCGGTATCAGCACTTCATGTCATTTACACGAAGACAAATTCCTTGTGTGTCCAATCACACTTGGCCAATAAAGTATTCTATTCTATTCTATTCTATTCTATTCTATTCTATTCTATTCTATTCTATTCTATTCTATTCTATTCTATTCTACTCTATTTCATACTCTACTCTATATTCTACTCTACTCTACTTATATTTTATTCTACTCTACTCTTTCTGCTCACTCTACTCTACTCTATAGTCTACTATACTCATATTCTATTCTACTGTACTTTACTCTTTCTACTCTACTCTACTCTACTCTACTCTACTCTACTCTACTCTACTCTACTTTACTCTATTCTACTCTACTCTACTTATATTCTATTCTACTCTATTCCACTCCACTCCATTCCATCCCATCCCATCCCATCCCATCCCATCCCAAAGAAGTACTTTTGACCTTATAACTGCTATGAAGCTACATTTTAATTATCTTTTTTAAAACTATTTTTGCACTTTTTGTTTTTACAATTTTGGTTCAACCTTTGTTTTGTTTCTTGCACTTTTTGCTTTTCCCCCCTCCCTTCCTCTCTTTATATTCCCTTGCTTTTCTCTTTCTGTTGAAAACCTTAATAAAAAAATTAGATACCGAAGAAGGAAAGTAAAGAAAAGAAAACCCCCCAGAAGAAATACTTACCAGTATTGAGTGTTTTCTTGATGACATTTGCGACTTGTCCTTTAAGGACCGAGTTCAGCAGTTTGACGATCAATACCAAGCAAGTGCACAGGACCAACAAAGAGAGAGCGAGCAGGATGAGACCAATGGCCAGATCCTTGAGCTGCGATTCTACAAAAATGTGCTTGCCTACAGAAGGAGAAAAATCAACAAGTGCTATGCAACTTATGTCACGTTGAAGCCAAAAAGTTGACGGTTGGGGTTGAAAGTCAAGATGGCTGCTGTACAATCACAACACTCCGCTGGTATTTTTATCTCGACTTTTGGGATCCAGATCTTGCAGAAATCCTTGATAGGAACCCAGGGGTGGGCTTCAAAAGAATTAGCAACCGGTTCTCTGCCCAGTTGCTGGGTGAGCGTGGCTATGGTGGGCATGGCCTAATTGGCCTCCTGCACCATGGCAGGAGGAGCATTTTCACCCTCCCTGGGCTCTGGAGGCTTTTCTTGAGCCTCTGGGAGGGTGAAAAACAGTCTCCCTGGGCTCCAGAGGCTCTCCAGAGGCCAGAAACAAACTGGTTGTTATACTGGTGGAATCCCACCCTGGAGAACAGTGTATGGAATTGCATTCTGCAACTGGAGTCAGCACAATTATGAGGCAGATTTGAGGTAATCGCCTTAAACAGGAGATCTTTAATAGTGGTATTGCTGGTCATATGGCCCATTTTGTATCTCCTAAAACAGTGGTTCCCAACCTGTTTTTTGCCCCGCACCCCTAAAGAAATTTCACTCGAATCTCGCACCCCCTGACATTTAGACTTTAGGAACTACTGAACGCGTTAAATATATGGTAGGATTGAATCTTTCCAGCTATGTATGTGACGGCCACTAAATAACGATACTTAACTCTAAAATGAAAACAAAGTTAATCCATTGCAAAAGAAAATAAAAATGCCAACATATAGCCAATATCCTATTATTTACCTGGACTTTTCTCACCCCCCTGGAATATCGTCTCGCACCCCAGGTTGGGAACCCCTGTCCTAAAAGGAACCTGCTGCTTGTGGTTACAAATGGAGGATGTTTAGGATCTGCTCCTACTTCAGGAGGACCTTTGGCCACCACCCAAAGCCCACCAGTGATCTACTTGACCTTCCAACACAGGGGTCCCCAAACTTGGCAACTTTAAGACTTGTGGACTTCAACTCAGCTTTGCTAACTGAGGAATTCTGGGAGTTGAAGTCCACAAGTCTTAAAGTTGCCAAGTTTGGGGACCCCTGTTCTAACAGGATGGCTGCCACCTTCTTCTTCTTAATCCCAAGCAAGCAACATTTCTCAGATTATAGCCCTCTCTCTCCAACCTGACATTTTCCTAGCGTAACATCTGGCCATCTCTTGTTTTAAAAACAGATCTGATATCTTCAGAGAAGGCTGAGGCAACCTCTTTCCTTACATTTTTCAAGATACTGTGTGTCCGACAAGTTTTTGGCAGTCCAGGTCATGTTTTCGCTGGTCCAGCAAAGGTCTGAAGACGTGCAGTTTTCGGATGCTGGGATGGTCGTATTCAGTGCAATCTAGGTATTGACATAAAACAGCTCGATCAAACCCAGTCTTTTCTTTCTTTCTTTTTTCTTTTTGCAATCAATTTTACAACAAAAATATCGTTGTGTGAACAGTGTGGTTCCGTAGTGTCTTACCTTTTGATACAAATATGACAATATTTCTCTTGTTTAATTATAGTTGACAAACCTTTTTTGTTAAATTATCAATCTTGATTATTCAATGCTACAATATGTTATTTTTGTGTCCATCTCTATAGTTCTAATAACAATTCACAAATTTATATTAAACTATAATTTTCCATTGTTTATCCCCTTTTTAATTTCTAATTATGCCAATATACATAGATATATAGAGATAGATGATAGATAGATAAATAGATATAGATATAGCTAGATATAGCTAGATACTGTGTGTGTATGTGTGTGTGTGTGTGTGTGTATGTATGTATATTTTCTGAGATTTTCACGGGTATTTGTATGTGGATCTTTGGTTATTCGGGTTTTCTCCCGCATAAAATTGGAAGTATCTTGCTGACGTTTCGACGAAATCTCATTCGTCATCTTCAGGCTTGTGTCTTCGGCTTTGTGCTTCTCGGAGTAATGTGAGCTTGCAGCTGCTTCTTCCTTTTAACTGCCAGTGGGGGTGTGACTTGACTGGGTGGGGGCTTGGCTGTGTTCTGATTGGGTGGGGGTGTGTTCTCATTGGTTGGGGGCTTGGCTGTGTTCTGATTGGCTGGGGGTATGTTCTGTTTAGGTGGGGGCTTGGTTGTGCTCAGGTTAGTCTTAGTTGCTGGGGGATTTGAGCTGGTGAGCTGTGATCCTGTTGTTTGGCTTCACGTTCGTGGTCGTGCCACATCTTCATGGTGGGCGTCAGTTCGCTTCATCTATGGGTCGGAGGGGTTTGAAGCGGGTAGTGATGCAGCTGCGGTACGGCTTCTGGTCCGTGGTCGTGTCTCATCATCTGTGTGGGTGTGATTCTGCTTTCTACGTGGAAGTGTGGTGGTAGCATCTTGTGTGGCCCTCGTGGGTGTGGGTCTGGTGTCATTCTTCATGTTAGGTACTCATTTGTTAATGAGGGTGGGTTTCCAAATGGCTGGTAGGCGGGAGGTATCATCTCGTTTATTCATGCTGTGTGGGTGTTTTTCTATCTCTATGGCTTCTCTGATTATTCTGTTGTTGAAGTGTTCAGTTTTGGCGATAGTTCTGGTATTTTTAAAGTCAATCTCATGTCCTGTGGCTTTGAGGTGCTGGACCAGGGAAGAGGTTGGTTCTTCTTTTTTGATTGAGTTCTTGTGTTCTTCGATGCGTGCACTAATTCTTCTGTTGGTTTGTCCGATGTATGTAGTGGGACAGGCGGTGCATGGGATTTCGTATACTCCTTGGTTTTCTAACTCGATTCTGTCTTTAGGGTTTCTTAGGATGGTGGATATTTTTCTGTTTGTGCAGAATGCTGTCTTAATGTTGTGTTTTTGGAGGATCTTGCTGATTTTGTCTGTAGTGCCTTTTATATATAGGAGGAGGGCTTTGCCATTCTCTTGTTCTCTGTCTTGGATTTTGGTTGGGGTTTGTTTTTGGATTAGGTGGGCAATCTTCTTTCTTTGGAATCCATTGGCTGTTAGTACGTTAGTGAGAGTGTGTAGTTCGGTTTTTAGGTGTTGTTCGTCGGCTAAGCATTTTGTTCTGGAGATGAGTGTCTCGGCTACAGAATTGATCTGTGCTGGGTGGTGGTGTGAAAGTGCGTGTAGATAGCAGTTTGTATGTGTTTACATACATTCACATACATCGGACAAACCAACAGAAGAATTAGTGCACGCATTGAAGAACACAAGAACTCAATCAAAAAAGAAGAACCGACCTCTTCCCTGGTCCAGCACCTCAAAGCCACAGGACATGAGATTGATCAGGGCTCACTTTTCAGCCCACGGATCACTTGGCAAAGAAGAGGGGGGGAAAACAAGATGCTGTTACTTTAAATTGAAAAGCCAAGAAGCAGCTGCTTGGAAGGAGGTTTTTAATTGCAGAAGTGAAGTGACATTCAGCTTGTTTCTGGGTCAGCTCACTGATGATGTTGGGTCATGAAATGTCTGCAAGAAAACAGCCAAGCTCACAGAGCACCAACGACCCCAGAGTCCTCCTCCTCCTCCCCCTCCCCCTGCAAATCCCACTTCCTTCTAGCACTGATAAAGTTACCTAATAGGGTCATGAAACATCTGCAAGAAAACAAACAAGCTCAGAGAGCACCAAGGACCCCACAGTCCTCCTCCTCCTCCTGGCTTTTCTACTCTTTGAATTTTTATAATTTTCAGCATGATTCAAGCTGGATATATTTATGCGTATATTCAGAGTCAAGGAGATCAAAGTTCAGTACAGGTAGTCCTTGACTTACAGCCGCAATCAAGTCCAGAATTTCTGTTGTTAAGTGAGGCATTTGTTAAAGTAAGTTTTTGCCCCCTTTTACTGCCTTGCCTTGCCTCGGTTCTTAAGCGAATCCCTGCAATCAATACATTAGCAACCCAGTCATTAAGCGAATCTGTCTTCCCCATGGCTTGCGCTTGTCAGAAGGTCACAAAAGGGGATCAATAGAACCACCATAAATCTGAACCAGTCACCAGGCCTCTGAATTTTGATCACGTGACCATGGGCATGCTGCAAAGGTCATAAGTGTGAAAAACTGTCATGAAGTTTCTTCAGTCCCGTTGTAACTTTGAGCATTCCCTGAATGAACTGTTTGTAAGTCAAGGATTACCTGAATGATATTCCACTGTAATATAAACTCTTTCCAAAGCAATAAACACAACCCCAGTCTGGATTTCCTAAAAGAATGTATACCTAGAAAATTATCACACATTATCACCCCTCTTCCTTTAATGATTAGCTATCAAAGAGAAAAGTGACTAATTCTATGATAAGCCAGCCTCTTATCTGCATCAAATGATCCCTTTAACTCAACACTCACCATGGTCGTTTTAGTTTTGCACCAAACTTTCACCAGACTTCTGTTTTTTGCTGACTCGTCTCCCGTAGCGATGGCATTGATGACCGATTTATCGAGCTGTGAATCGAAGGAAGCAAAATGGAAACCCCAATTAATTGGGTCAATTGAAGAACGCACGTTACTTCTGATTGGCGTTCTCTTGCCTTTCATCTTCCAAATGGCCAACCCCCAATATGACTCACTGGGTTTGAAAAGCTAACACGACATCAAAATAAAAATGGAACTTATTACAAAAGGATCTTGGCAACTATCGGACTATGAGAGAGGAGAGCTGGTGTGCATGTACAGCTAGATTTGTGCGAGCAGTGAGCCAGCACACACAATTCGACTGTAGTTTGAACCGCATGCATGTGCATTTGTGCGCCCCATTTCCAAAGAGGACATGGGCAAGGGGGATTGGGAGACCCCTGCTCTATCGTGACCAAAAAAAGTTTTTGTTGTTGTTTAACGTTTATTCTGATTTTCGGGACAAGCTTGGAAGATTAGAATGGACTTTGAATCCAGTCAGAGGTGGTGTTCAGCCGGTTCGGACCGGTTCGGACGTACCGGTAGAGAAAATTTTTAAGTCGTTTGAAGAACCTGCAAATACTACCTCTTGTTGGCCCCGCCCATCTGCTCCCCATCCTGTCCTATATTGCCTTGGTTTTTACCTCAGCTGATTCATGCAGTAGAGTGGATTGCCATGCCTCAGCCGAGCTAAAAACCAGCTCAGCTTATCAGCGTTGACAGAGGGTGGTGTTTGAATGCTGCGGACACACAAGGCGCATGCAAAGCATGCTCAAATCATGCTCTCATAGAACCAGTAGAAAAAATTTGGAATCCCAGCCCTGAATCCAGGTTTACAAAACAGGTATTGGGATATTTCAATAGAAGAAGCTGCTCTTGTGCTGTTGTTTCCCCCTCCCCAAGTATTAATTTGGCTCCTCTGGGTGCCCAGCACAGAACGAAATGTATCCTGTACCAAAAAATAAAAATAAAAAATAGGGTTGCCAGCAGGGAACAAGGATAATAGTGTTAGATTAATGGGAGTTGTATTAGAATCAGCATAATTCTTCCAACCTTTCAAAGGAGAAGGAAGAATGTGAAAAACAAATTCCAGAAAGATTTTTTTTCAATAAGAAGTTCGTAAGGCTGAAATAACCATGAGGCAATGATACTAGTTATCTTGAGTATAAAGTTTTAATTTTCTGAAAGATCAAACAAGATGTCCAACGAGTCTGACATTAGGTATCAAGAATCTAAAGAGATTTATATGGGTAAAGACTTAGTTGGGATCCTGAGGTTGGAAAGACAGCTGTTTGCACATTCTTTCCAGTTTTGTTGTTTCTCAACAATAAAATTCATAACATTCACGGAGTCCCAAAGGTGCTTTTTCAAGAAGCAATTGGACTTTCTTGGTTTTTCCTTGAAGACTTTTCACTTCTCATGAGAGAAGCTTCTTCAGTTCTGACTGAATGGGGGAGAACGGAAGGATTTATATTCCTTGCAGTCCTCTGGTCATTAGTACTCTCTCTGAGAGTTGTTGAGGCCACTTGGAGGTGTCCTTTCATTTCCCACCATTCAATCAGAACTGAAAAAGCTTCTTGAATGAGAAGTGAAACCTCTTCAAGGAAAAATAAAGGAAGTCCAGTTGCCTCTTGAAAAAGGACAACCTTGGGACAACCATGACCTGGAGGACTGAGAAGCTCCCTGGATGTTAAGGAGTGGCTTTTTTTCATTCCTAGCATTGCATTAGTGAAGGACAAAGAGAGGTCTGAGTAACCTGTTCTAGCAAAGATTAAATCAACAAGGGAAGAATTTACCTGGATGATGAGTTTTGTGAAGGGATCTGTGATGACTTTTAGCAATTCGGGGGCATTTTCCCCACTTTCCAGCTGGAACGAGTCCACGATAAGACTCGTCAGGTGGAAGAGGTACTGAGAGGCAACTTCGATGGGCAATAGGACAAACACAGAAAGCCAGTTAAAGAAATCGTGGACAGTGGCGCCAGCAAAGGCCCTGGAAACAAACAAACAGAGTACAATCAGAAGAAGTTCAGTAGAAAGACAACCAAAAACATAAAAATAATAATATATTCTTTTTCTTCAAAGAAGGGTTGCTTCCTGATTCTGCCTTTCTATATTCCTTGCTTCATGGATTTTCTGGAATAAAATAATGACCCTTTAATCCCTTTATTTGGGGTGTAGATAGTGCAACTGAATGGAGCTGAGCATTTACTGGCTGGACGCCCTTCCTGACTCCTACCCAGAGTTCACAGCAGATATTTTCTCTTTGCGGCCTGAAAGAGAAACATTTGTCGCTGCCTAGGATTGAACTCCCAAACTTCTGAGTGGGAGGTGAGTGATTTCACGTCTAAGGCCCACCATGCCACTCTGGTCAAATTGAATTAATGGTGATTATTTTTAAATAAAAAGCTTCCCAAATTTAGATTGGATTCTGAGTTTGTGATGGCTCCTATCTGAATGTAGCTTCTATCAAGCTGAAGAGTTGTGTGTGTGTGTGTGTGTGTGTGTGTGTGTGTGTATTTCTTGAGTTGCCTTTCTTGGCAGTGACATTATTACAGAGGTGGTATTCAGGCAGTTCGGACCGGTTCTGGAGAACCGTTAGCGGAACTTTTGAGTAGTTTGGAGAACCGGCAAATAACCACCTCTGACTGGCCACACCAACCCCATCTCTTCTCTGCCTCCCATTGAGTCCCAGCTGATTGGCTGGGTCTTCTTTGGTTGCCCTGCACAGGAGAACGGAGCTGGAAAGCAGGTTAGTGGGGTGGGGAGGGAATGGGATTTTGCAGTGACCTTCCCCCAGGAGTGGGGAGGGAATGGAGATTTTACAGTATCCTTCCCTTGCCACGCCCACCAAGCCACACACACCAAGCCATGCTGTGCCCACCAAGCCACGCCCATAGAACCGGTAGTAAATAATTTGAATCCCACCACTGCATTATTAACCCTTATTGCATGTGTTAAGATAAGAATGTGATACCTTCTAAATTCATTCCGGTCTCCAGCCTGCATAAGTGCCACAATGGTGTTTGTAACCGAAGTCCCAATATTGGCTCCCATGATGATCGGGATAGCATGCTTAACACTCAGCACTGCAAAAATAAATATATATATAATAATGATTACAGGTGAAAAGGTTACGAATGAGAACTATTGGCTCATACATGAGTGCTTTCAGTGCATGGAAGGGTACCTCGTTCCAGTTCCCCCAATTCCTTTCTACCAAATTTTTGTATGAACAGAGTTTATACAAAAGATAAAAGCTTGTATAAACAGAGGCATAGAATCAAATTCACATGAAGTATTAGTACCACTTTTATAAAACCTTAGTTTTATAAAGGAGAACAGAGCTGGAAAACAGGTTAGTGGGTGGGGAGGGAATGGAAATTTTGCAGTATATCCTTCCCCTGCCATGCCCACCAAGCCATGTCCACAGAACCAGTAGTAAAAAAAAAATTGAATCCCACCATTGCCATCATTGTATGACAAGCTATTTCTGAGTGGGCTGCTGTCTTGTTATTTCCTTATTTTGTGGCTGTCAAACTCTCCAAAGAAGTGATTAAAATCCAAAATCTGTTATATGGTGGACTCACGTGAAGAAGACACCATGCTGACAATGATAGAGGAAGACGTGCTAGAACTTTGCACCATCACGGTCACCAGAACGCCAATGACCAGGCCCGCCACGGGATTTGATAAGACAGAACCATCCTTGAAAATGTCTCCGGCTGCTTTGCCTGTAGGAATAAAACTTATAGGTAGTCCTTGACTTGCAACAGTTCATTTAGTTTCAACGGCTTAAAGTTTCAAAGTTTCAACGGCTCTGAAAAAAAGTGACTTATGCCCATTTACCACACTTATGACTGTTGCAGTCTCTCCATGTTCAAAATTTGGATGTTTGACGACTGATTCCTATTTATGACGGTTACAGTGTCCTAGGGGTAATGTGATCCCCTTTTGCAACCTTATAATCATCAATGTCCGTGGGGAAACCAGATTTATTTAACAACTGGGTTATTAACTTAAATGAGTGCCTCAAATTCACTTAACAAATGTTTCGCTTAGCAACATAAATTTTAGCCTCAATTATAGTCGTAAATGGACCATTACAGCTTTAAATAACCTTCATAATACTAGAACCTCCATAACAAGAAGAACAATATCTGGGGAGGATCTGATGCACCTCACAGGGTGTGAGCCATAGCATATAGGACATTTTAGAAATTTTGTTTCTATAAAGCACCACACAGATCAAACAAAGCAACAGTCACCGTGTGCTTTACTGCTCAGCTACTGTATTTAACTGTAACAGGAAATAGGAAATTCTACTTAGAACAAAAGAGCATAGAGTATATACCATAGATCCACACTTGTAAATACTGCCATCTACTGGTAGAATACTACTGTAAGTTTTTGCACAGAAAAACATTCCAACAATGAATACCAACAACATTATTCCACCAGTCATTCAAAAATGTGAAAAAGGTCCCTTAAATGGTATTTAGCTACAATACCTGTCTTCATAGCATGCAAGATTTGTAGGGAAGGGAACTTGTTTCCTTAACTGAGATGAAGATTACTGTGGTTCCCACAGTTTTTTGCATATGGGTGTATACACCGATCTACCTATTTCAAGTGTCTGTGAAAGGTGTTCTGTCTATTGAATCTCATGGATAAGATGTTCTCCATCACAGTGTTCATTACCAAATACTTAAGACACTAGATCAAGAGATTAGTTTGGGTAAGAGATTAAATCCTAGATTGGCAGCTACCTACAAATAGTTACAACAATGCAGGTTGAAGGAAACAAACAGGTTTCTTCCACATCACACCCAGAATACCCCTATGTGATTGACAGCTCTTATGACCAGTGGGCCTCAGAGGCTTACTGTGTTCAACTAAGCGAGCCCAGGAAAACTGAGTTTAGCCAGCCTCATCTCCCTTTGAGATATTAATGCTCATACATACAGTGTCTTTTAAGGGTGTCAAATGGGAAGAAATAGTAAGAGTAGTGAGTCAATTGACAGCTAATCTCCTAAATGGCAGCTCAGTCTGGAAGAAACTTAGGAAATAAAATATCCTGGTGTATTCAAAGTGACTATACCTTGATTGATTTGTTATAAACCAGCCTGGGAAATTTCTGTTCAAGTTTCCGTGTTTGGCCCGGTCAAATATTAAACCTACCTTATTGAAATCAACATAGATCAACATTGATTTATGTTATTCCGGTTTCCTTGGGATAGTCCACCTGGGTGAGGTTTAGCAACAAGAGAGAGCAAGGATGCCAGGGCATAAAACATATCCTATGGTGTGTTTTGCTTATTCCTCCCAAAGATGCTTTCATTTTGAAGGCAACTGGACTTTTTGAGTTTTCTTTAAGACGTTTCGCTTCTTCAGTTCTGACTAACTGGTGGGGAATGGGTCAGAACCGAAGAAGCTTCTTGGAAAAGTCTTTTTTAAAAAAATCAGAAGGTCCAGCTGTTGTTGTTTTTTTTTAAAAAAAACTCCTTTGTGACAACCAGGGCCTGGAGGATTGAGAACCTCCATAGACCTCTAGGGACTTTGGTGCACCTACTCAAGTCTTCCACACTTTGGGGTCAAAATAACAATCATGAGGATCTACCCTTCATCAGTGGCTTGATGAAGCTATAAAGATGTTCTTACTGGGGAATTGATCTGTTTTAGATAAATGCATTTCCTTGCACATAAGCCAGTTAAAAGAAATCTTCCCCTAGTTAAATCAGGTTTTCCAAATGAAAGATCAAGACCAAGCAATCCAAGTTGTGATTAGAAGGTTTGTTCAGGACTGAGGAGTCCCGGGTTCAAGACCCCCATCAGCTAGGGCGCTTCCTTGGATGTCTTGGACCCGTGCCTCTTCTCTCAGCCCAGTCTAACTCACCGAAGTGTTGCTAAACTAAACGGGGTGCGACCTTATGGCTGCCAGAAGCCTCTTAGAACAGTGTTTACCAACCTCAGCAACTTCAGCATGGATGGAATCCAAGCCTGGCTGGGGATTTCTGAGAACTGAAGTCCACCCACCTTAAAGCTTGTTGACACTGCCTTCGAGGAGAGATGTTTGGGTGTGAGCGTTGGACACTAAGAAAGCCTGATCAGATAAGAATTGGCGCCTGTGAAGTCTGCTGCTGGCATAAATTATTTCGTACACCATGGACAGTCCTAGCAACCAACAAAGAGGTGCTGAATTGTAGAAGGCCAGACACATCGCTAGAAGTCAACCCCATCTGGCCATGTGCAAATTCATTGGAGAAGTCAGTGATGCCAGGAATGGTTAGTGGAACAAGAAGGGGCAAGCAAAGAACATGCTGGCTCAGTACCATCAAAACTGATGCAAAGGTGAACATCTAACAACTGAAAGAAGCTGTGATTGACAGGGTAGCAAGGAGAAGACTTTCCTATAAAGTCTTCAAGACTGAATGGTTAAAACTTTTCATCATTCAGATTTCATTCTGCCCTTTCTTTAATGATTCTGTTCCACCATTTCTTTGATATTAGTGTAACTCTTGTCCGTTGGCGAGTTATCCTGCAATGAGTTGGCCATGGCGAGCTGACCACAGAAAATTGTCATAGCCCCATCTAAGTTTCCTATCCATAGTACCAATAATTCTGATTATGTAATGGCTTAAAAACAGAAATATTTTTGATTCTTTTCGAACTGCCATAGATGCTTGTTGTAGATAAAGCTTTATTTGCACATTCCTTGGTCTTGAAGGGTGGTTTATTTGGAGCTGCAATGCTTAGGATGTTTATTCTGCAGAAATGAAGCCGAGAAGACTTTCTGTATCCTTAAATAAAGTACATTGTGATAGCTGAGTTAGAGACATACCCTGTTTTCCCCCAAAATATGATCTACCCTGAAAGTAAGTCCTAGCTTGATTTTTACATGTGCGTCCAATATAAGCCCTGCCCCCAAAATAAGCCCTAATTAAGATCCTACTCACTCCAGAATGGATGGGTAAAAATTAAGCTAGGGTGGGGATGGGGTATGTGTGGAGCTGCCCTAATACTTACCTTTGGACAGTTGCAGCCAGGTCTCGTACACCCCGACACCTGCCTTGCCAACCCATTTTTTCTGCAGCCAGCAAGGCTGGCAAGGCTTTCCTGAAGGCTGTAGCTGATAACAAAGCTCTGGATCAATCCAGAGCATTGTTATCAGCTGCAGAGACTCTCAGGAAAGCCTTGCCGGCCTCAGAAGAAGAAGTTCCTGAAGGCCTCTGATAGCAAAAAGGAGGCTGGGAGCGACGTGCACAAGTGAGGTTAGGCAATGGATGGCATACCCCAAAAATAAGACCTAGTGCCCTTTTTGGTGGCAAAAAAAATATAAGACAGGGTCTACTTTTTGGGGAAACATGGTAGAGAGATCATAAAATTCTTATCTTACCTCCGACTAATTGGAAGGCAGAGCTGAGCACGTCCAAGGAGCAAACGAAAAAGTAAAGCAATACGAGCAGAAGAATAAACTTTCCGATGCCTCGCAAAATATAAAGAGCTTTGTGTTTCCCATCAAGCTCTGCAAAAGACAAAGCGAGTGTTTGTGTATAATTAGCACCAAATACAAGTCTCAGATCTCAAAAATTTCACCTATAAGTTCATAGAGTCAAGGCTGATATCGTGATCCCTGTGGATAATAAACCAGAAGGAATGTGTTCATCATTAAAATTTAACTTTAGCTAAAAGGAGCTTTTTTTAACAGAGCTTTAAAAACAGCCTTATTTTAAAAAGGCCCTTTACTTTGAAAGAGAAAATACCATTTCATGTTTAGATTCCTTTATTGATAGATCTCATTCTATTTCTTTTAATACACACACACACACACACACGAAAATTTCCACCAACTCTTTCAGAAAACATGCCGTAAATCCAAATGTTAGGTTCTCAATCATTTAAAAAAGTTTTGTAGCTATTCCTGCTAGAAGTTTGAAAATCCTGGCATAAAGGAAAATAAGCATCATAACCCTATTATCTATCTATCTATCTATCTATCTATCTATCTATCTATCTATCTATCTATCTATCTATCTATCTATCTATATCTTATCATCTATTATCTATCTACCTACATACCTACCTACCATCTACCTACAGAGAGAAAAAGAGACACAGAGAAATGATGTGATATACCAAAAATCAGGTACATAATCAGTATCAGGCCTCATAAAGAATTTATTATATATTGTAAATTACATCAAAGTTCAAATTGGTTGTTATTTTCTTCTAGACACTTATTTTCTCTTTTGATACATGACCTTTGAACACAATAAAATTAATAAAATGTTTTATTTTAAATGTTTTAATTAATAATATATATCCAGGCAGATAGATAAGATTGAAAGATGATAGATAGATAGATAGATAGATAGATAGATAGATAGATAGATAGATAGATAGATAGACAGATAGATATAGATAGATAGACAGACAGATAGACACACACAGAGAGAGGGGGAGGGAGGGAGGGGAGGAGGGAGGGAGAGGGAGAGAGAGAGAGAGAGAGAGAGAGAGAGAGAGAGAGAGAGAAACAGATGGACAAATAGATAGACAGATAAAGATATGTAGAATTTTTGGTGCTCTGCATTAACTGAGACTCAATTAAGAGAATATCAAATGTGGAGGAAGAGGTTATCACTTCATACTACTCTGTCATCATTTCTTGTGGTGCACCATGCCCCATTTTGTCCTTCCATTCCGCCACTTGTATTCAAAGCAAAGAAACGAAACAGAGAAGGTTGAGGTTATGAATGAAGAAACCATGCCATCCAGAACAAAACCGAAACCCATCCAAATACTCTTTTCTATTCCCCCCTCACCTCCAGATATGTAACACTCCACAAGAAGAACTGAAATGGAAGTTCTTAGAACCTGGAGAAACTCAAACAAAGGCCATCAGTTCTCTGAGGAAAGAGCCTCACCTGACCACTGGATTCCGGTATCCTGAAGTTCTGGCAACTTCCATGGATCTTCTTCTTCCTCTTCAGATTCAGTGGTCAAAGCAATGGTGGAATATGCAGGCAAGAGTTCCACCTGATTCCCCATAGAAATGGCTCCGTCTGATGGACCAAACAAGCAAGCCAACATTATCACCAGTTCACCAATGGGAGATGTGGAAGTTTTTTTAAAAAAAATGGTTTGTAATTGGAGATACAGAAGAAAGGAGAGGACAGATCAGAAGAATACACTTTAGTTTTACCTTTGGTGTCTTTCCTCTCGTTGTCAGACATGGTCTTCTTGGATTTTGAGGAAGGGTCTTCAATATATTTATTGGTGTCTGTGCCTTCCAGTTCAGGCCACGGAGCCATGTCCTGCAAGACATTGAGGCAGAAGAGAAAGATCAATATTGAAGGCTCCACTCTCATATTTCCAAGGCTTGGAGAAATGGACCTCCATTCCTTAAAAGCAACTGGGTTAGTTGCAAGCCATCATCTGATGTATCTAAGCAGGTGGCAGTCGTTGGCTGGGTTCTTCTGACTGGAAGCTAAACAGGGATAGGCCTGGTTAGTATCGAGATGGGACTAGCTTGTTGTCTCCCTGAGAAGCTAACATTGTTTTTTTTTAATTTTTAATTTTTTTTATTAGACAAACACAAAAAAAGAACATAAAAAACAACGAACATGGTGCAATCCTCCTAACCCACATAGTTGTCTTACATTGCTAAGTCACATATAAGAATAGTACATATTTACATTCTATATACATAGCATATAATATATACATATACTAATTTCTTATTATCCTGATCCTTCCTTTTTTCTAACCAATAATACAATTTATCCCATACTTTGTAATAATCCCATTCATCCTTATTTTGTAATTCTTTTGTCAATTTGTCCATTTTTGTGCACATCCAAATTTTCCTGATTACTTCTATTTCACTTGGAGTTTCTTTACATTTCCCCTGTTATGCATAGGCCAATCTTGCAGCAGCAATTACATGAATTATTAGGTTAGGGTTAGAGTTAGGGTTAGGGTTAAAAAAAAAAAAGAAGAAGCTAACCTTGTTTGGACTTCAACTCTGAGGGCAATTTTAAAACTGCTAAGGTTGAGATACATTGCTCTAGTCTAGAGTCTTTCTGGACAACGTTCCATCAAACGAGCTATTATTCCGTAGCTCCTTGCCTTGTTGAGCTATGGGCAAGGACCAATAAAGCCATATAGCCAATCTATTAATGAAAGCATTACCGCTATAACTGGTGACCCTGATGTTGTCTGAACACAAAAATACCAAAATGAGACCTCAGAGCTGGCAACAGGAAGGAAAAAGCAGCAAGGGATGGAAACCTATCAAGGAGCGAACCGGCTTAGGATCAAGGAGTAATTTCCTGATGGTGAGAACAATGAATGAATGGAACAACTTACCTCCAGAAGTTGTGGATGCTCCAACACTGGGGTCTTTTTTTCAAGAGGCAACTGGACTTTCTTTGTTTTCCCTTGAAGAAGTTTCGCTTCTCATCCAAGGAGCTTCTTCAGTGCTGACTGAATGGTGGGGAATGGAAGGATTTCTATTTCTTGCAGATAGCTGGTCATTTGTATTCTTTGAGAGAGTTGTTGAGGCCCCTTGGAGGTTGACCTGAACCTTCCGTTCCCCACCATTTGGTCAGAACTAAAGAAGCTTCTTGGATGAGAAGTGAAACGTTTTCAGGGAAAAGCAAAGAAAAGTCGCCTCTTGAAAATAGGAACAACCATGAGCTGGATGACTGAGAATCTGCATAGACTGGAGAATCTGCACACTGGACGTCTTTAAGAAGAGATTGGACAACCATTTATCCAGAAAGGGAAACAGTGTCCTGCTTGAGTACAGGGTTGGAGTAGAAGACCTGAAAGCTCCTTCCAAATCTATTATTCTATTACTCTGATCAGGGGTCTCCAATCTTGGCAACTTTAAGACTTATGGACTTCAACTTCCAGAATTCTGGGACTTGAAGTCCACAAATCTTAAAGTTGCCAAGTTTGGAGGCCCCCGTTTTTAACGAATCATTGATGTCACTTGAGTTTTGGCTGCCTTTGGCTCAGCTTGAAAAACCAAGCAGGGACAGACCTGTTAGTTAATTCTCAGATGGGAGACATCTATGGAGGCCTGTAAGGGTCAATATGGAAGGATATTTCCATACCATTTCCAACAACACGGATATAGTAGCAGTTGTCTCATTTGTCTTGAAGTGGAATGGTAAGATGGAGGGAGGGAGGAGGTTGTGGAAGTGTCTTCAGTCCTGAAGAAATTGCTCTTTAAGGAAGGTGAGCTTTCAGAGCTTGAAAAGCAATGTGTTTTTTTTTAAACGTTCTTTAAGTTTCTGACAGTAACCATTCATAGATAAGGGGGACAGTTCTACACAACCAACAGCTACACCTTTCTTCCTCTTACCCATTGGTAAGTGTTCCCCATAGTTCTGCCCTTGGAGGCTGCACAGGTCATCCTTGACTTATAACAGTTCATTTACTGACCATCCAAAGTTACAACGGCACTGGTAAAAGGGAATTATGACCATTGTTCACACTTACAACCACAGCAGCACTCCCATAATCATGTGAGTTACATTTATGACTGTTATGATCCCCTTTATGATTTATGATATTTATGGTAATCATACATTTATGATCCCCTTTTGCAACCTTCCGAAAGCAAAGCTGATGGGAAAAGCCAGATTCACTTAACAATGGCGTTACTCACTTAACAACCGCTGAGATTCCCTTAACAAATGCAGCAGGAAAAGATGGGACATAAACTCACTGTCTGCTTTGGAAGCCATATTAGCACCAGGCGCTTCCACAGCCACCTTCTTGAGCCTGGGAAAATGGGAGGGGGGAATTTCTTGGAGTGTATGTGGTTAGACACAATAGCATTCTTTTTCTAAGTCAAGGCCATGTTATTTCTGCACCTGGGTGAGAGAACGTATCAAGCTAGGATGGATGGTGATTGGGGCATGTGATGCGATGATGGGTGCAGGGGGTGGATTTGTAGTTTTTATTTATTGCAAGGAAACCCGGAATTTTCAGATTCTGACATATGTGTAGCCATTTTAGTTAGGCTTAGTATATATTATTTTTCTTACTTTCTCTGTGGCAGCCATGTGGGGGGAGGGTTTCGGGCTTGCCACATTCCTAAGGGGGGGAGGAGTGGAGATAGAGAGAGTTGTTTAGGCTAGGTGATTCTTCTTCTTCCCATGAGAAAACGAGCTGTCCGTGCTTCGGCTCCCTTGAGGTTGAGATTTATGACATCAAGCAACGTTGAATTACTTTTATTGGAGAATGTGACTTTTGGAGGTTGTTTCTAACTTTTAATATTGTGGAGTAATTCTGGGTTGTGTCAGATCCAGAATTACCATGGACTTTGCCAATTTGATGCTTTCCTAAATAAAAGAATTTGTCTTGGAACATGGATTTTGTTCTTTTCTTCTTAAATGGATTTCATCACTTGGAAACCTGACATTGGGATTTCCCAGGTGTGCCAGTTTACTACTCCAATAAAAAGAACGTTGGAAAGGATGTCTGTCTCGGAGTTATTCGTTTGGAGTGGAGTTTTTTCTGGAACGCTGACACTCACTTCACAAATGTCTCACTCAGCCACGTAAATTTTGGGTTCCATTGTGGTCGTACATCAAGGACCACCTTCTTCCATCCAATGGCAAGAAGAAGAAGAAGAAAATGGTCTTCCATCATCATTCTGTTCTTGTCAAAATGGACTTTTTCAGGGGAGAAAAGATCTCTGCAGTTACCAATGGACACCAACCCTGTGGAGTTGTGTGTATTGCTGGAGCATTTGATAAACCCTTCGATCTGGGTGTTTTCATGATTGAGATGGGTTTCCTGTTCACAGGGTTTCTTGGGACAGATGAACAAATAAGTTGAGTAATTGTGGAAGGAGATTCAAAGAGGTGGAATGAGATAAGAGTTCCCTCGATGAGGAACTCATGGATCGGTGCGGGAAAAAATGTTGCAAAACTTCTTTGGGCTGCCAGGCCTTACTTTCCACGCCTCTTTATTTATTTATTTATTTATTTGATTTGATTTGTCAATCGCTTACAAGATAATAGGTATAAGTATATACATAGTTATGAATACATGAAATGGGTACATATAAGAAATATAAAAGAAACAATAGGACAGGGACGGTAGGCACACTGGTGCGCTTATGCACGCCCCTTACAGACCTCTTAGGAAAGGGATGAGGTCAATAGTAGACAGTCTAAGGTTAAAGTTTTTGGGGTTTGGGGAAAAAAACCCCACAGAGTCAGGTAGAGTATTCCAGACATTGACCACTCTGTTGCTGACGTCGTATTTCCTGCAATCAAGTTTGGTATGGTTAACCTTGAATTTATATCTATTGTTTGCTCTTGTGTTGTTATGGTTGAAGCTGAAGTATTCATTGACAGGTAAGTCATTGCAATGTATGATTTTATATACCATACTTATATACCACACCCTATATAATATGTACCATACCAGAGAAGGCCTCTTGTGGAGTCACAGGAACACAGATGATCTCATGCTGATACAGTTCCTGAAGAGGGAAGGCATCCACTTTGGTTCTAGGTCGGTCCTTAAGCTCACAAACCAAGCTGTAGAACCTTTGCAATCAGAACAGAGCTGGAAGAGGTCTTGAAGGTCTTCTAGTCCAGCCCCCTGCTCAAGCAGGAGACCCTAGTCCATTTCAGACAAGTGACTGTCCAGTCTCTTCTTGAAAGCCTCCAGTGATGAAGCTCCCACATCTTCTGAAGGCAACTTCTGTTCCACTGGTTGATTGTCCTCATTGTCAGAAAGTTCCTTCTTAATTCCAGGTTGCTTCTCTCCTTGATTAGTTTCCATCCATTGTTTCTTGTCTTGACTTCTTTGGAAAATAATGGCCATGCCCATCCCAGCCCCCACAAGGTCAAATACAACCTTGATGTGGCCCTCAATGAAATTGAGTTTCACACCCCTGGTCCAGGGTCTTCTGCTTGAGCAAGGAGTTGGACTAGAAGACCACCAAGGTCCCTTCCAACTCTTGTTATTCTGTATGAAAACTTTTTTTCTCCCATGAATTCAGGGGCTCTTAAAAGAACATGAAAGAATCATGCCTAAACAGAGTTAAATTGATAGTAGAAGTTAGATGACTTCTTTTTGACTCTGCTTTTGGGACAGAATTTCCCCCACATGTTAATTCCCCTCCAATAAATTTTTGTTGTTTCTTGGACACAAAGAAATTTCTGTACCAGCTTCTATGCGCCTATGAAGCATTGTTTCTGACTTGTCACCCCTAACAGCACCATGAAAGAACAAACAGTACTGTTTCATATGGTAAAATAACATGGTGGTTTTAAATTAAATTACAGAGGAACAAACAGGGTAAAATTGAATGGAAACCCAGAGAAGAAGTTTCATCGGTGGAAGGAAACAGCCGAAACTTTCAAATTACTTATTAACTCAGCAAGCAGTTGAGACTTTTAAAACTGCATATTCTCTTCAGGGTCGCAAGGAGCTTAGGGGAAGCGAGGATTGTTGCAATCTCTTCCAAAATTGTATTCATTATAAAATATAATCATGATGCGGGACCTCTCTATTTCTATCTAAGCAATCCTGGGATCATTGAGAGCTAATTAATTTTATTTCAGTAAAATTGGAGTGAGACAAGAAGGAAGCTTCTATATATAGTTTAACCCCTGGCCCCATTAAAAGATCGCTTACACAATGTAGAACCCTTTTTGAATTCACCACTACCTTGGAAATACAACTATGATTAGTTGCCAGGATCTTTTTACTAGCTGAGGCTACTTTTATGCCTGTGAGTGACCCCTAATTCGGTTCTGTCTGGATTAAATTACTGTAATGCACTCAGAGTAAGCTGCCCTTGGAAATGTTTTGGAAACTGCAAAATTGCAAACTGGTACAAAATGAGTATTAAATGTTCCAATCATATTACATTGCTCTGTATTATTTATGTTGGCTGCTCATTTGGGGAGAGGGGAGGGAAAACCCACCCATGAAACTGTTGGGAGTCTTCAAAGCTTAAACATTTGGGATGATACTAAACTCTCTAAACAGTTTCAAGCATTAAGATCAGCGTTGGAATAGTTGGTTTTTAAGCCTTGTTTGGGACAAGATGCCCCACAGAAATATCTCTGCATGTCAAAAAGACAAGGTGGTACCTATTTGAAATGTTGCATATACAAAGCAACAGTCACCATGTGCTTTACTGCTTAACTGTTTAACTGTAACAGGAAACAGGAAACTCTACTTAGAACAAAAGAACATAAATACAATAGATCCAAACTGCCATCTATTGGTTGAATACTACTGTAATTGTTGCACAAAAATACATTCCAACAATAACCACGAGCATGCATTGCATACAAAAAATGGATAGCTCTTCACTCAGCTTCCATCTTGACTTCTTAACCACCCCTGTAGATACACACAGGTGTCTAGTTTTCTCAAAAGAGACACCAGGTTTTTAAACATTATTGTGTTATCAGTGCTGATTTAGACAACAGGTAGTTATAACTTTGAACAGTCTCTAAATGAATTGTTGTAAGTTAAGGACTACTTGTGTTTCTTTATTCGCACATTCTATACAATCTATAGTTGGTCCTTGCAGAAAGTATCTCCCCTGTCTCTCTCATATCTATATCTATATGTATTATATCTGCCTGCCTGCCTGCTTATCTAGTCTGTCTGTCTATCTGTCTGTCTGTCTATCATCTATCTATCTATCTATCTATCTATCTATCTATCTATCTATCTATCTATCTATCTATCTATCTATCTATCTATCATGTCTGTCTGTCCGTGTATCTATCTATCATTGTCTGTCTGTCTGTCTATCCACACACATATATACAGTACATACATACATAGATTATAAAACCAGTTCTGCTTGAGGTTTGGATTTCTCCACTCTTCAAAGACAAAGGGTTTTAAATAAATGCTGGGTCCAGAAATAAAATGGAGGGGGGGGGGAAGAACCAAAATCTAGAAGTAAAATATTAATGTGTAAAGAGCTCACAGCAACTCATGATCCATCCCATTTTTATCTCCAGGAAAGAGACTTTCTAGCTGAACAAGACTCATAGTTTTGGTAACCTACAGGCCAGCGTTTCTCAAACTTCGAGATATGTGGATTTCAGTTCCAATAATTTCCCAGTCAGGAATTCTAGGAGATGAAGTCCAGAGATCTTAGAGCTGCCAAGGTTGGGAAGCATTGGCCTGTAGACTCAGCTACAAAAATGCCCTTGATATGGATTGTGCATGAGCCAACTGGTTAAAAATGTATCTCAGCTACTTCCTGGAATCGATCTACCACAATTGACCCCAAATTTGAACCCCAAATTTTGGTTGTTAAGTGAGACATTTCTTAAGTGCGTTTCGTCCCATTTTACAACCTTGTCGCCTCCATTCATAAGTGAATCAACTGCAGTTGATAAGTTAGCGACCCGGATGTTAAGTGAACCTGATTTCCCCCATGGATTTTGCTCACCAGGCATCTGAGTTGTGATCACGTGATGATCACGGGGACGTTACACAGGTCCTAACTGTGAAAAACCACCGTAAGTCCCATTTGTTAGCACTGTTGAACAGTCATTAAATGAACTGTTGTAAGTGGCCTCACTAGTGCAGTACAGAGAAGATCTAATAATCTTCAGAATATGTTGCAAAATATCTTCCCATTGTTGGAAGAAATGTCCATCTGGGTTCAGGTCCAAGTGGAGAGAAAGACACTGGAAACATGGCTGCTGGGAAGGATGGTTTTATTGATGGACCGGACCATGTGGATTTTAGGTCCCGGGCAGCTGAGCACATGGAGTGGAGAGTGAGTGTTATTTATACCCTCTCTTGGGCTTTGACCTTGAGCTTCCTGTTTCTGTGGCAAGGGCATATATCCTATTGGTTGCAGATTCCCATGTGGAGTCACGTTTGTCTGAATTGAGTTTGGTTGAACCTTGCTGGGTGATGTAATGAAGGGGCTTGGTTGTGCCCAGTGGTAAGCTCAACAATCCTATTATGTCCTGGAGTAGGGGTCTTCAAACATGACACCTTTAAGACTTGTGGACTTCAACTCCCAGAATTCCTCCTCCAGTCATGTTAGCTCAGGAATTCTGGGAATTGAAGTCCACAAGTCTTAAACTTGCCAAGTTTGAAGGCCCTTGTCCTGAAGGGTTATGTTTTAATCCCATGCACCAAATATTTACTGGGGGCAGGGAGCTGCTCTTTGTCTTTAAAAATCTGCTTCTCCTTTTCTCATCCAGGGAAATATAATTATTCTGCCTTTTTAATATTTCCTGAAAATGTTTCATTCTTCTAGGAGGGGTGGGTGCTAAGTTTCCTCACCATCCAAAACCCACCAGGACCATTGTCAGGGTTTCGCCACTCAGTCAAGATATGGACTTTAACTGCCTTTTGAAAGTGGTAGATAGGGCTGTGTTTTTTTTCCTTAACTTTAATGAGACATATTATCTCAAGCACTAATTGACTGCAATAAAGCTCATTTGGTCTCCTGAGGGGCATAGGGCAAACTCTGTTACTCAGCTAACAGTTTTACATTACTCTTCTTTTTTTTTCTTTTTCTTTTTTTCAGCGTCACTATTTCCTGATTATTTTATGCTGTTTGTTTTCTTTTATTGAATCATTTGCCACCAGTTCTTAGAAAGGAAAGCGGGATAAAGATTAAAAAGAACAAATAAATAATATTCGGCATGGACGAAGTCTATCTTTCTGCAACGACAGGATATTCATTTCCTACTGGCCAACTACCTGTATAAAGAAGGAAGCAAGGAAAATTGACGGTGGACTTATCAAGCTCAATTTGTTTCTGAATAAGAATTTCAATTCCTTGATTAAACTTTCAGAATGACAGGATAACTGAGTTAGAAGGTTAAATATGTTAACTTAAAAGAGTTGGAGGTCTTCTAGCCCAACCCCTTACTACCACTTTTAAGGCAACAGACCTTATACTATTTCAGACATATGGTTGTCCAATCTGTTCTTTAAAAACTGCCAATGTTGGAGCATTCACAACTTCTGGAGGCAAGTTGTTCCACTGATTAATTGTTCTAACTGTCAGGAAATTTCTCCTTACTTCTAGCTTGCTTCTCTCCTTGATGAGTTTCTATCTTATTGCTTCTTCTCCTGCCTTCAGGAGCTTTGGAGAATAGCTTGACTCCCTCTTCTTTGGGGCAGCCCTTCAAATATTGGAAGACTGCTATTATGTCACCCTGTAAAGCCTTCAACATTTATATGGAACATTGGAAATGAAACCAAACTATACTTGGGTTCTCAGAAACTGTAGTTACATTGGTTCAATAAATTATATTTTAAAAAGAAAATTAAATGCTCTTGAATTTTAAAGAACGATTGAAAACTCTTGAGCTTTTAAACTCTTTGAGTTTAAAGAAATACAAAATCAAAATCAGTCTGAAACTGATGTTCAGTAGAACACCTTTCATGCTTAAGAGAAATACTAGAGTTCTATGAAAACTTATGAAAAGTTATTTGTATGCTGATGGCTTACTTACCATACCCTATCGAGTTACTTTGGCCTTTCCTTTCCAGAAAGGAAGGGCAATAAATCTGGCATTTACCATTTGTAAAGAAGGAGCAGGAGGGGTACGATAGCAGTATTCCAGTATTTGAGGGGCTGCCCCAAAGAAGTGGAGATCAACTTATTTTCCAAGGCACCAGAAGACAAGACCAGAAACAATGGATGGAAATTAATCAAGGAGAGAAGCAAATTAAGGAGAAACTTCCTAACAAAGAGGACAATTAACCGGTGGAATAAAAGTTGCCTTCAGATGTTGTAGGGATTTCATCACTATAGATGAGACTGGACAGTCACTTGTCTGAAATCACAGAGATTTTCTGCTTGAGAAGGGGGCTGGACTAAAAGCTCTCCAAGGTTTCTTGCAGCTCAATTCTGATTGATTGATTGATTAGATTTCAAAACATGTCCTCTGGAGGAACAAGTTCATTTTTCCCCCTTTTGTACAATTCTGTCCAATTTTTCGATGCTACCTGGAGATATTGCTACAGTTTACTTGGCAAGATTTCTTTTTCCGAAGTGGTTTGCCATTATAACCTTCTTAAGGTAGGATTAAAACTCACAGTCTCCCAGTTTCTACCTTCCTGCCTTAACCATTACACCAATATAATTGATAGCCAATAGCTAAGCAGGAGACAGGTGTCTATGGAGATTCATCCATCATCCAGGCCAAAGGTCCCCAAACTTGGCAACTTTAAGACTTGTGGACTTCAACAAGTCCTAAAGTTGCCAAGTTTGAGGATCCCTGATCCAGGCTCTTGCCCAACACTCTTCGCAAGTAGGTGGTGGCTTTATCCGAAGCAGTTTTCAAGAGGCAACTGGACTTTCTTGTCTTCAAGACTGAAGAAGCTCCTTGGATGAGAAGCGAAATGTCTTCAAAGAAAAGCAAAGAAGTCCAGTTGCCTCTTTGCAAAAGCACCTTTGGGACAGGTGATTTCATTGGAGTTTGATGGCATAGACCAAGGATCAGCTTTATAAACTGAAAAGCATGTCTTACTGCTCAGTTTAATGTTCCTATGATAACTATGGTGTGCCAATCTGATCTGGTTGCAGCCCCAGCTATTAGAAAAAGTTTCAAATATATCTGTTTCCTGTCTAACGCAGTTAAAGGTTCCTCAATATGAAAAGTTTTATATACTTTAGCACATGTGAATGTCCTCCCCTTGGCTATGTCTAGAATTAAAATAGAGGAAGATTCTTTAGATGAAACATTTATCTCTATGCTGGGATGGTCGTGTAGGAACATATTCTTCATCGCATATTGCACAATGATATTGCAGCTCGCGTGTTGACCTCAGAGCTGGCAATAGGCAGGAAAAGGAAGCAAGGGATGGAAACCCATCAAGAAGAGAACCAGCTTAGGACTAAGGAGAAATTTCCTGATGGTGAGAACAATGAACAAGTGGAACAACTTACCTCCAGAAGTTATGGGTGCTCAACACTGGGGTCTTTGTTTTCAAGAGGCAACTGGACTTTCTTGTTTTCCCTTGAAGATGTTTTGCTTCTCATCCAAGGAGCTTCTTCAGCGCTGACTGAATGGTGGGGAATGGAAGGATTTATATTCCTTGCATTTGCATTCTTCCTGAGAGTCGTTGAGGCCACTTGGAAGTTAACCTGAATTTATATTTCTTGCAAACATCACTAGGGCTCTTTCTGAAGCCATTTGGAGATTTATCGAAATCCTACGTTACATCTACATTAAGATAGAAGAGCCCTCTCTCAACGGAGGGGGAGGGATACAGCATCATCTATCTCCAGTCTACAATGCAGATCCTCTCAGCAGTTCCAAGAAGGCTTCATTTGTACCACTCCGGTGACCCCGAGGGCACAGACAAACCTCCAAGTGGCCTCAATGGTTCTCAGAAGCAGTGCTAACGACCAGATGCTGCAAGGAACATAAACCCTTCCATCCTTCCAGCCATTCAGTCAGATCTGAAGAAGCTTCTTGGATGAGAAGCGAAAGGAAAAATAAAGTCCAGTGGCCTCTTGAAAAAGCACCTTTCACCTGGATGACTGAGAATCTTGTAGACATTCAGCTCACCTATTCATCCATTACTTATAAGAATGCCACCAGTTTTATCCCCATGTATTACTTTTGGATAATGACTTGTCCATTGTTTACAATGTAGAGTAGGATAGCAGAGTTGGAAGGGACCTTGGAGGTCTTCTAGTCCAACCCCCTGCTTAGGCAGGAAATCCTATACCATTTCAGACAAATGGTTATCCAATATCTTCTTAAAAACTTCCAGTGTTGAAGCTTCTGGAGGCAAGTTGTTCCACTGATTAATTGTTTTCATTGTTAGGAAATTCCTCCTTTGTTCTAGTTTGCTTCTCTCCTTGGTGAGTTTCCATCCATTGTTTCTTGTCCTGCCTTCAGGTGCTTTGGAGAATAATTTGACCCCCTTTTCTTTGCGGCAGCCCCTCAAATTCTAGAAGGCTGCTATCATGTCTCCCCTGGTCCTTCTTATCTAATCTAGACTTCTTTATTAGATTAGAATCTTCTAATCTCATCTTCTTTTCTAATCTAATGTAGCCAAATCCTATGTGTCGATATATGAAATAAAGCAGGAATTGGCATGCAGTGCATGAGAACTGGGCTAGAAAACATGCCATGTTTGTATTTTGCTCTTATTGTTTAGACATTATAAAGTATGATTTCAGCTACATTAGATACTGCTCCAAGGTCAGAATTATGGATAAGGACCAAATTTATTTTTGTTGCTTTAGTTCAACTAATAGATCTTAGGATGATTTCTTAGTTCACTTATACCTCTTTTTTCAACTTTATATTTGTCGTTGTTTATATCGTCAAACCTACAATAAGATGCCGAATTTAGACTTCTTTTAGGGTTGATTCCCCGATGATAAATATTTCTCTACAAACATATTGGAGGCAATGAAAGAGCTTGCATTATCCATGCAAAATCATTGCATTTTGTATTGCCTATTTGATATTTTATGCCGGTGAGAACATCCCCATCAATCTTCTTCAACGACAAGTCTCAACTTCCTTTGGGAAAAAATATCCTATTTCCTCCATAAAGTGTTTTCTGTCCAATTAAATGTCACCACAACTCTGTACTGCAGGCTAATTTCAGGCTGGCAGGCAAAGATTCAGGGAAGGTCAGGGACACGGAAACATTTCCGTCCATCTCCTCAATTTAAATACCAGTCTACCCTTGGCTTTATCTTGGTTTTGCCAAAGTTGGCAAATACACAAAAGTTGGCCAATACACAAAAAGGAAACAAAACGAAGCAAGGCACACACGGTTTCTCGGAGGCGGCATTGTGGTTAACGCAACTACTAATTGTTTGATGCTTCCAAACGTGACCATGGCTTATGCACAGCCACAGATTCAAGAAGGTGAAACAACTTGGTCAGGTGAATAGTTCCAGCTTGTCACATTAGTTTGTCCTCGCTAATTATGACTTTTCCCCCCCCTTGCTTCCCCCACCACCCCCAGGACTTCCTAATGAAGTCATCGGTGAGAAGAATGTTTTGCATGATAGAACAAGCGATCCTTTTAAATAACTGCTTTGGAGAGCAGCTGAAGATTACTTGGGCGAGTTTTTCCTGCTCCTGGGACATCCCTCCCTGTCAGGATCTATGCGCTGATCACATGCACGTGTCACCAGAAGCACACAGAGAGAGAGAGAGAGAAGGATGACACTGGGAATGAGTAATCTTACAGTTTTGCTCATTGCATCAAAGCAGCTATTCATTAAATCTAAAGCACTATCCATTCTCCCTAAGAAGGATGCATTTAGAAGGAGCGTCTCCCGAACAATTGCTCCTGCGTTTCTCAACACCCCCCCCCCCAAAAAAAACTGCTCCAAATTAAAAACAAAAACAAAACCACAACACAGTGCACTCAAATCGAATGAAGGGGTGGTGCATAAGCACACAATCATGCCTACATCCCTGTCCTATTGTTCCCAATTATTAGTTCCTATTTCTTGTTTTTAAACTTATGTTTGTTCTTGTTTCTGTTATATTGTAAGCTCTTGACAAATATAAACAAACAAACAAATAAATAAATTCCAACAAGATCCCATGATAAGAAGGTTCAAATTCAGGAAAGCATTAGATGTAAATCGAATCCTTTGGGGGTATGTGTAGGTTGGAATCTTAAGTTTCACTGGGCTTTTTCTTGTAAACTTTTTCAAGGTAGAACATTTTAACTCACCACATCCAAAGCAAGTTATCTCACCTCTTCCCCCTCTGCAAATATCTATTTTTTTAAGAGTAGCCTGAAAAGTGTAAAAAAATCTACTAAAAAAAAAATCAATGACCCCAAGAACCAAAGGGAAGGATTTCCAGAGAATTAAACAATACATCCCATCTTTAATTCTTTGCCATGAAAGCAACCCCTTATCACTTTCAATTTTTAATTTTTTAAAAAAATTCGGTGACTCTTTCATTCATGAGAAAACTTTCCTCCCCTTCGGTCCCTGGGACAATCAAACATTCCAGCAATCAAACATTCCACTTTCGAGCTCCGATCCAAGCCGGATTTCACAAAAACAGCCTTTTTCCTTTCTTTCTTTTTCCTTTTTTTTTCTTCTTTTTTTTGGTATTTGTTCAATTCGATTCATAAGACAGCAGCAAGATCAAGCAGATTAAAGCAAAAGGAACTGGCAAGAAAATCCTGTGCTGTCTCCACCAAAGCAGGAAGGGAATAGAAAGTTGCAGCTCCAATTACTCACCTGCTCCTTCCTTCTCAGATGAAGTTTTCCTACAGGTCTCCTGCTGGAGGTACGATATATATATATATTTATATATATATATATATAGACAACAGGTATTGGGCAAAGTTCGCTGTCATCAGGAACTTTTGCCGGCTCACATTCCTAAGGCACTCTCAAGGCACTGCCTACCTGCAGTTTAATAATCCCTTAGCGCCTTCTCTTTTTTTCCTCTCTCTCTCTCTCTTTCCTTCTTTCTTTTCCACTCCCGTGAAAAGCTAGCTGGAGTGAAGGCTAATTTTAAAAGGTCCACCCTGGACATGTGAACGTTTGTCTGTGAAAACATGCCTGAGTATATTATAGTCATTTAGTGGTGACTTCTTCTAATTGGCCAGCCTGTTTATTATAACCTCTTCAGCTCATTGGGGAGAAAACAGAGCATGGTGTTAAAATAGGGCTTGCCCTGATGTGTGTGTGTGTGTGAGAGAGAGAGAGAGAGAAAGAGGGGGAGGGAGGGAGGGAGAGGGAGAGGGAGGGAGGGAGGGAGGAAAGGGAGAAGGAGAGAGAAAGAGAGGGAGGGAGGGAGAGGGAGAGAGGGAAGGAGGGAAAGGGGAGGGAGAGAGAGGGAGAGGGAGAGGGAAAGGGAAAGGGAGAGGTAGGGAGGGAGGGAGGGAAAGGGAGAAGGAGAGAGAAAGAGAGGGAGGGAGGGAGAGAGAGAGGAGAGAGGGAGGGAGGGGAAGGGGAAGGGAGAGGGAGGGGAGGAGAAGGAGAGAGAAAAGAGAGAGGGAGGGAGGGAGAGGAGAGAGGGAGGGAGGGAAAGGGGAGGGAGAGAGAGGGAGAGGGAGAGGGAAAGGGAAAGGGAGAGGTAGGGGAGGGAGGGAGGGAAAGGGAGAAGGAGAGAGAAGAGAGAGGGAGGGAGGGAGAGAGAGAGGGAGAGAGGGAGGGAGGGAAGGGGAAGGGAGAGGGAGGGGGAGAGGGGAGAGAGAAAGAGAGGGAGGGAGGGAGAGGGAGGGAGGGAGGGAGGGAGGGGAGGGAGAAGGAGAAAGAAAGAGAGGGCGGGAGGGAGAGAGAGAGAGGGAGAGAGGGAGGGAGGGGAAGGGGGAGGGAGAGGGAGGGAGAGGGAGAGAGGAGAGAGGGAGGAGGGAAAGGGGAGGGAGAGGGAGAGGGGGGAGGGAGAGGGAGAGAGAGAGAGAGAGAAAAAAATGTTGTTCCCAGAGACGGCTAATCTTCCCATGGATCTCCTTCCAAAGAAAGGAAAGGATTATCTGAACCACACATAGAATAGTTAAACCTCATTACCTTAAGAAGCTCTTTGGAAACAATGGGACAACACTTGTTTAATGGTTTGGCAAAGGGGGGAGCCTTTTCTCAGCCACCTTGTTAGAACCTATCAATTTTTGGGGGGGTGGGGTATCTGGGCCTTTTTGAGGGAAAGTGGGGGAACGAAATGCAGAAGTGGATGAAACCAATGAAGGAGTAGGTCAGGAAGCACGTTGGGAAAGGTGTGAGAAAGGGCCAACTCATAATTATGATGTAATTATCTGTTGGGAGATAAGAAGGAAGTCAACTTTTAAAATAATAACAGAATTGGAAGGGATGTTGGAGGTCTTCTAGTCCATCCCTCTGCTCAAGCAGAAGACCCTCTCCCATTTCAGACAAGTGACTGTCCAGTCTTTTCTCAAAATCCTCCAGTGATGGAGCACCCACAACTTCTGGTGGAACTTCTGTTCCACTGGTTAATTGTCCTCACTGTTAGGAAGTTTCTCCTTAATTCTAGGTTGCTTCTCTCCTTGAATAGTTTCCATCCATTGTTTCTCGTCCTGCCTTCAGGTGCTTTGGAGAATAAGTTGACCCCTCCTCTCTGTGGCAGCCTCTCAAATATTGGAAGACTGGTATCTTGTCCCCCCTAGTCCTTTTTTTCATTAAATTAGACATACCCATTTCCTAAGGTGACACGGTGGCTCAGGGGCTAAGACTCTGAGCTTTTCAATCAGAAAGGTTGACAGTTCAGCGGTTCAAATCCCTAGTGCCACATAATGGAGTGAGCTCCCGTTTCTCATCCCAACTTCTGCCAACCTAGCAGTTCGAAACCATGTAAAAAAATGCAAGTAGAAAAATAGGGACCCCTTTGGTGGGAAGGGAACAGCGTTCTGTGCGCCTTCGAAGGCATTTATTCATGCCAGCCACATGTCCACAGAGACGTCTTCAGACAGCGCTGGCTCTTCTTTGGCTTTGTAACGAAGATGAGCACTGCCCCCTAGAGCCAGAAACGACTAGCACATATGGTGCGAGGGGAACCGTTACCTTTACCCAATTCCTACAACTGTTCTTCATATGTTTTAGACCCCTAATCCTCTTTGTTGCTCTTCTCTGCACTTTTTCCAGAGTCTCAATGTCTTTTTTATATCATGGCGACCAAAACCAGATGTTCTATTGGTAGCCCTCAACTTAACAACCACAAGCGAGAGTCCAAAATTTATGCTGCTTAAGTGAGAAATTTGTTAAGGGTCTTTTGCCCCATTTTATGCCACTGTTGTTAAATGAATCCACGCAGTCATTAAATGAGTATCACCACGGCTGTTAAGTGAATCGAGAAGGTCAGAAGGTCACAAACGGGGATGGCGTGAGCCCTGGATGCTGCAACCATCATAAATATGAGCCGGTTGCCCAGTGTCCCGAATTTTGATCACATGACTATGGGGATGTTGCAATTGTCGTAAGCAGTGGTGGGATTCAGCTGGTTCACACCGGTTCAGGAGAACCGGTGGTTAACTTGCTGAGCAGTTTGGTGAACTGGTTGTTGGAAGAAATCATTAGGACAGAGAACCGGTTGTTAAATTATTGGAATCCCACCACTGGTCGTAAGCGTGAAAAAGTTGTGAGTCTCTATTTTCAGTGGCATCGTAACTTTGAACGGTCACTAAATGAACTGTTGTAAATCAGGAAAGGTGGAAACTGAAATCTCTTCTTCTCCGTGGAAAATAAACAGATGTGTCTTTGCCATTCCTCAGCCTGCCAGGTGCTGGATTAATGGCATTAAATGTGCACTGTCAACATTGTAATTAACTTTATTTATTTAGATTTTCCCCCTTCCACCCTGGCTCACAGGTCCCAGGTAAATGGCCACACACCTTTTGCCTTATTCTAGCTTCATAACAAGCTGACATGGTGGATTTAAATGGAGAAAGAAGGAATCAGCTACTCTGGTTGACTCTCTGAAGGGCAGCTGGCTTTCCCAGTTCGTTTTGAAATTGCAGCAGGATTGTTAAAAGGAAAATGCAATTTTGCTTCCCCACCTAGCTAGTGAAGTAGTTTTGATTGAGAGCTCTCCGGAAGAGGATCAATGGAATGCCACACTGCTTCTTTGGAGAGTTGCTAAAACACAATATCGTGCAAAATAAGGACATCTATGCCATGTTCTCAGATGTTCCCCGACATCCAACCAACTAGGAATGGATAAAGAAGGCTGAGAAAGCCACAAAGGGAGGAACAAAACAAAAAAAACACCAAAACTAACCACCAATCAGCCATCCTGGATTTTTGTTTTTAATTTGGAAAAACTTATTGAGTTTGAGGTTTGATTTTTTTTTTTTTTTTGCAAAAGTTCTTTACTGTTTATTTTCACCAGTCTTCTTGAAAGCTCATTGTTCTAAGCTGGAGAACTGGGCAAGGAAAGAGTGAAATTTCCAGTTGAGTGGGTACATCTTGTCCTGATTTATTATACACTTCAGAACTGGTTCACACTTAGAAGAAGAGGTTTTAATTTCTGAAGGGCAGATAACAGATAACCAACCAACAGAGTTGGAAGGGATCTCGTGGGTCATCTAGTCCAACCCCGAAGCAGGAGACCCTACACCATTTCTGTTCCATTGGTTGATTGCTCTCTCTCTCTCAGAAAATATCTCTTTATTTCCAGGTTGAATTTCTCCTTGATCAGTTTCCATCCATTGTTCCTTTTTTGGCCTTTGGGTGCCTTGGAAAATAGCTTGACCCTCTTCCTCTCTGCAATATACATTTACATTTATTTATTTTGTAAATAAAATAAAGGCTCCCCTTTCTGCTAGAAGTGGAAATGCAACTACAAGGCCCTCTGGGACAAGCTAAAAATCATCAAGAACATTTTTTCCTAACAGTCCTTACATTTAAGTGAGCCCCTCCCTCCCTCTCTGCACCTCTCTTAATAATACTTAATAATACTTAATGGTACTTTCCCTTAGGAAAGCCAAACTTAGAACAATGTTTTATTCATTAGGAGCCTAGCATGTAAAAACTCTGTAGGGAATCTGTCAAACTACTGTCACCATATCTCATTTTTAAGTAAGCAATAGCCCATTAATATCATGACTGTTTGAGTTATGTAACAATTCTTAATTGTCCAGAGGTCATTTAATACTGCTGAACTCAGGTAATGGGTGTAGAAGGTAATGGGTGGAAATATCTTTTTACAGGAATCAAGAAGAAAACTGGAGAGAAATCCATAGTTTTCTTTGAACCCCAGGTTCATTGGTGGATGTGGCAGTGGCTCAGGGGCTAAGACGCTGAGCTTGTCGATCAGAAAGGTTGGCAGTTAGGCGGTTCAAATCCCTAGCGCCGCATAACAGAGGGAGCTCCCATTACTTGTCCCAGCTTCTGCCAACCTAGCAATTTTAAAGCATGTAAAAAATTCAAGTAGAAAAATAGGGACCCCTTTGGTGGGAAGGGAACAGCGTTCCGTGTGCCTTTGGGCATTTAGTCCTGCCGGCCACTTGACCACGGAGATGTCTTTGGACAGCGCTGATTCTTTGGCTTTGTAACAGAGATGCCCCCTAGAGCTGGAAATGACTAGCAGGGATGTGCCAGAAGAACATTTACCTTTACCTATAATTTTGGCCTGAAGAAAAATGGATATCCAAAGAATGGAAGCAAAATGATGCTAGGAACATCCTATGGGGATAGGGCTGCCATAAAGAAGAGGTGGGTCAAATTATTCTACAAAACATCAGAAGGCAAGATAAGAAACAATGGATGGAAACTCATCAAGGAGAGAAGCAACCTGGAATTAAGGAGAAACTTCCTATCAGTGAGGTGGAACAGAAGTTGCCTCCAAAGTTGTGGGTGCTTCATCACTGGAGGTTTTTAAGAAGAGGCTGGACAGCCTCTTGTCTCAAATCAGAGGTGGGTTTCAGCTGGTTCTGACCAGTACTGGAGAACCAGTAGCGGAAATTTGGAGTAGTTCAGAGAAACAGCCAATACCACCTCCGACTGGAGATTTTACAGTATTCTTCCCCTGCCATGCCCACAAAGCCACATCCACAGAACTGATAGTAAAAAAAAAAATTGAATCCCACCACTGGATGGATCACCCACAGCTTCTGAAGGGAAGTCGCCCCACTGGTTAATTAACAGAACAACAGAGCTGGATGGGACTTTGGAAGAATTCTAGTCCAAGCCCTGCTCAAGGGGTCTCCAGGTATGCTATCTCCTGTGTTCATCACATTATCTTCTCCTTCGTGAAGATAGTGGAGGCACCTTCTCAGCTTCTCAATACCTTCCTCTGGTTGTGTTTCCCAAGAATGACAAACGATGTTTGATGATGATACAGAATACAGAATAACAGAATTGGAAGGGATGATTTCAGACAAAGGGGCTGTCCATTCTCTTATTAAAAGGCTCCAGTGATGGAGCATCTACAACTTCTGGAGGCCAGTTGTTCCACCAATTAATTGTTTGTACTGTCAGGAGATTCCTCCTTGATTCTAGGTTGCTTCTCACCTTGATTAAGTTCCATCCGTTGCTTCTTGTCCTGACTTCTGGTGTTTTGGAGAATAGGTTGACCGTTGACTCCCTCTCAAATATTGGAAGATTGCTTATCGTGTCATCCTAGTCCTCTTTTTCACTAGACTAGACATACCCCATTCCAGCAATTGTTCCTTCCATTCAGTCAAGTTCCAAATCTTGGTGATTTCCCTGGGCCAGGTTTCTCCACATCTTCCCATCCACATCTCTGGGCCAGGTTTCCCTGGGCCAAGTTTCTCCACATCTTCCCATACTCTGGTGGTGTCAGCTTTGATGGTGTCCTGGTTCTTTGGTGTCCTGGTTTCCTTTTACCGCTGATTCTTCCAAATTTCTTTCTCTACTGGACTTCCACACATGACATGGCAAAAATAAGCAAGATGTAATTTTGTCTGTAGTGACATGTCTGATGTTACATGGTCCAGAACTTGCTTGTTAGTCACCTGTGTTGTCCAAGGAAAAATGATGTTTGACAGATGCTTAAATCGCCCCAGTTCTTGATTTCTTTACCAAACTGTAAAGAAGGCATTTGATAGGGGAGGAAGTGGCCTTTTTGCTTAATAACTTGTTTTGCTAAGATAGCTCAAGTGCCTTCCAGGGAACTCAACAGAAGAGCCGAGTATTCAATGATTCATTAAGGTGGAAGGAAGAAACCTAGAATATAAACCTGAGGCCATAAATCCATACACAAGCTCTGGTTTCTGGGAAGCATATGGAGAAATTTATCTTATTTCTTTTTTGTTCACAACAAAGAGACTAAATCAAGCCATATCATGTCTCTGAGCCAAGGAAACCCAATCACCTGAATAAGGAAGTTAAGGATCTGGAGATACAAGATTTGTCAGCCAAGGTGGATGAGAAGCCAGACACTTGAGGTAGTAAATCTTTCAACACTTTTATGGCTTAAGAAGGCTCCTTGAGAGATTGGTAGGGCCCAGTCGAGTGTGGGCTGATATCAAAAATCCCAGGGTTTTATTTGCATGTGTCATTGTCCAGAGAAGGAAAGAAAGTTCAGACAATTACAATGTCCTCATGAGCTCTTCCTAACCAGTATGTGGGATTGTTTGGGTTCCATGAAAAAAATATATCACCACCTAGACCAGTGATGGCTAACCTTTTTGTCATCGCAGGCCAAAACTGCGTACGCGTGTATGGCTGCATCCATAATGCAATGCGTGTGCAACCCCACCCCTTCACACGCACTTTGTGACTTCCCTGTGCATGCCCCATTCCCCTGTATATGCATACATGTCTCCAATGCGCGCAATTCCCTCGCACATGCGTGGCAGATACCCAACAATCAGCTGGCCAGTGGGGTGTGTGCACATGCATGCGCAGTCGATCAGTTCTGGGTGACGGCTCACGTGCTGGCAGAAAAGGCTCTGCGTGCCACTTCTGGCAAACGTGCCATAGGTTCGCCATCATGGACCTAGACATTTTAGGCAGGAGAAATATAGCCAATCTGGTTTATAGGTAGTCCTTCAGTGATGGTATGCTACTGGTTCGGCCTGGTTCAGCCAAACTGGTAGTAAAAATAACTACCGGTTCAGCCGAACCAGTAGTAAAAAGCACTACCCTATCAGCTGAGAGGATAAAAGAAGTTACAAGTGCATGCGCGGGTGGGAAGGTTGGTCTTAGCTTTTCATTTCTTTGTCCTCTCAGCTCATTGGCATGTTGGGGGGGTTGCGCACGCATGTTAGGTGCGCGTGCGCAATCACCCACCGAACCGGTAGAGACCAGGGTAGTAACCCACTGTTGTAGTCCTTGGCTTACAACTCTTCATTTAGTGATGGTTCAAAGTTACCAGGCACTGAAAAAGTGACTTATGACCATTTTTCACACTTACGACCGTTGCGGCCTCCCATGATCCCATTTTGTGACCTTCTGACAATCAAAGTCAACAGGGAAATCAGATTTCCTTAACAGCCAGGCTACTCAGTCCACAGTTGCAGTGATTTGCTTAATACCGAGGGCAAGAAAAGTCATAAAACAGGCAAAACCCGTTTAACAACTGTCTCACTTAGCAACAGAAAGTTTGGGATCAATTGTAGTCCCACGTTGATGACTGGTTTTACTGTAGGCCGGCCTCAGTTATTCTAAATGGCTTGAGCTGGTATTTTAGAGTGCCTTATTTTTTTAAATTAGGGGCAGTTAATTTCTTTTGGGAAAGTGATAACACAGATATAAAAGTAATTAGAAAACAGTGCCCCCATTTGGTCATCCTTTCAGAGACTTCTCCTGTCATGCCCCCGTCGGAGCTTGAATCAGTAAAGGAAGATGAGCCGGAACTGGAGCCGATGGAGATTGAGGGGGCTGGTTGCGAGGAAAATGTTTGCAAGAGCCCTCCGTGAGTTTTTCATCACAAAGATCTAACACACACACCCCGAGAAAACCTGTAAAGGTAAAGGTAATGGTTCCCCTGGCACATCTGTGCTAGTCGTTTCCGGCTCTAGGCGGTGGTGCTCATCTCCGTTACAAAGCTGAAGAGCCAGCGCTGTCCGAAGACGTCTCCATGGTCATGTGGCTGGCATGACAAAACGCCTTCGAAAGCGCACGGAACACAGTTCCCTTCCCACCAAGGTGGTCCCTATTTTTCTACTTGCATTTTTTTACATGCTTTCGAACTGCTAGGTTGGCAGAAGCTAGGACCAGTAACGGGAACTCACTCTGTGACACAGCACTGGGGATTCGAACCGCTGAACTGCTGACCTTTCTGATCGACAAGTTCACCGCCTTAGCCCCTGAGCCACCGCGTCCCACAAGAAAACCTGAGCAGTTCTGTTATTCTGGTTTATGGCCTTCGGATGCGATATACAGACCAATATTGGTGATTTTGAAGATCGTTTGAACTTCCTTCTTCTGTCGTTCATGCTTACCAAAGAGTATCAGTCAAGTTACTTACTAGTTACTACACATGACACGCAATTATCCGTTCATCTTAACTACAAGCACTAGAGTTCCCACATACCATTACAGAAGATTTTCAGCATTGCTGGAGACAACCTCAGCAAAATAAACATGGTTAAGATACCCCCCCCCAACTGACCTTGTTCCTACTTTGAATTAATTTGTGTCATTTGAATGGTTCTTCTAAGCTTGTTGAGTATATTTTTGGTGTGATTATATACGCAGGCTAGGCTGTGCAATCATATATGTAGTGTGTACTGTCCATTGAAATGACGGAGTCCTGGAAAACAGGATTATTGTCTCGAACTAAATGATATGCCTCATGTAAACAGGTCACAGAGGCAGGTATTATATTATGCAAAGGGAAGCGTGTTAGCTCACACTTAGGAATGTAAGCTTCACCTATCTATTAACAGGATCTGGACAGGCAGTCATGGATGAGGAAGGAAAACATGGCGTGACAGCTTTATACGCTGGCAACAAAAATGGCAACCCTCTATTCTTGGGTGCATGAAGAAGAGAAGTAAAAAATAAATAGTGGATTAATGGAAGCACAAAGTTAGTCCTTAAGCAGAAGGTCTGTTAAGTGTGAAATGGGATTTTATGCTTCCAAAAAAAACAAAGACAAATGGGATTTTATAACGAGCCCTGGTGGCACAGTGGTTAGAAGGCAGAATTGCAGGCTAACTCTGCCGGCTGCCAACAGTTTAATCCTGACCAGCTCAAGATTGACTCAGCCTTCTGTCTTTCTGAGATCAATAAAATGAGGACCCAGGTTGTTGGGGACAAGAGGCTGACTCTGTAAACTGCTTAGAGAGGGCTGTAATGCACTGTGAAACAGGATATAAGTCTTAAGTGCTATTGATCTCCAGAGCTATGGACAGTTAATTATCATTACAACTCATTTATTCTTTATTTATTATCTATTTATCTATTTATCTATTTATCTATCTATCTATCATCTATCTATCTGTGGCAGTGCAGAGATTAGAATGCAGTATTACAAGATAATTCTGTTGACTTCTGGGAGGGAAGGAGGGAGGGAGGAAGAGGGAGGGAGGAAGGAGGGAGGGAGAGTGGAAGGAAGGGAGGGAAGGGGGGAGCGAGGGAGGAAGGAAATGATGAAAATAAATGTACACTAAATCTGGCTCTTTAAGTTTGTATGGGGAAAAAATGAGAAGAAACATGACCGAGATGTTTAAAACAATGGGTGCCATCAACAATGTGAATTCAAAGCAATATATTTTTTCTTCCTTATAATACGAAAACTCAGTGACATCCATGGAAACTCCGTGTGTGGAGACAGAGGACTCACAGAAGGAAGTGCTTTTGCACTCAGTGTGTATACGGATAAACTCCAACCTGTTGTAATGGCATCCAGTCAGGATGGATTTCAAGGGGGAATAGTAGACAGTTTTGCAGAAAACCAGGCTGGCTCTGCGCAGCTCCAAATTTTGATAGCAGCGGACAGTAAAACTCATGGCTGGACGGCCAATGGGAGAACCCTGTTGCTCTTCAGTCCAAGCTGGTGAGCTTACAAACAGAGCCTGTTGGTGAAGGGATGGCTCAGAACAACTGGCCCTTCGGATGTTCTTCTAATTCAGACAGATCTCAATGATAAGCTGCCCAGACAGTGGTGGTTGCTACCGGTTCACACCGGTTCAGCTGAACCGGTAGTAAAAAAAAACCTCCAACAATCAGCTGGGAGGAGAAAGAAGAGAAAAGCACAGGATCGGCCCTCTTACCCACCCCTCTTCTTTATCCTCTCAGCAGATTGGCACTGCAGGCCTCATCTGGTATGGGAAAAGCTGCACACGCACATTAGGTGCGTGCATGTTAGGTGCACCGCGCAATCACCAAACCGGTAGTGGAACAGGTAGGATCCCACTGCTGTGCCCAGAGTCAGAGAATTTATTTTTTAAAAAAAAAAAAAAACCAGGGCTAGCTATCTGCACCTTTTCAATACAAGTAGCTGTTTGTAAAAAGAAAAGAGCATCAAGGACTGGGTAAGATAAGTGTGGATTTATGTTACATATATAAAAAGCTAATGCAATCCTTGGTTGTATAAACAGAAGCATAGAATCAAAATCACGGGAAGTATCAGTATCACTTTATAAAGCCTTAGTAAGGCCACACCTGGAATCCTGCATCCAATTTTGGTCACCCCATTGCAAGAAGATGTTGAGACTTAGGAAAAAATGCAAAGAAGAGCAACTAAGACGATTAAAAGACTGCAGACTAAAACATATGAAGAAAGCAGGAATTCAGTATGTCTGGTCTAGAGAAAATAAGGATTAGGGGTGACACGATGGCAGTCTTGCAGTATTTGAGGGGCTGCCACAAAGAAGAAGAGGTCAACCTATTCTCCAAAGTACTTGAAGGCAGGACAAGAAACAATGGATGGAAACCAGAGAGATTCAACCTGGAATTAAGGAGAAACTTCCTAACAGGGAGAACAATTAACCAGTGTTGTCTTCAGAAGTTGGGGATGCTTCATCACTGCAGGCTTTCAAGAAGAGACTGGACAGCCACTTGTCTGAAATGGCCTGAGCAGGGGGGGGGGGTTGGACTAGAAGACCTCCAAGGTCCCTTCCAACTCTGTTATTTGGTATTCTGTATCATCATCAAACATCATTGGTCATTCTTGGGAAACACAGCCAGAGGAAGGTAGTTGAGAAGCTGAGAAAGGCACCTCCACTGTCTTCACAAAGAAGAAGAAAATGGGATGGACACAAGCATCTCCTGCTTGAGCAGAAGGTTGGACTGAAGGACTTCCAAAATCCCTTCCAGCTCTATTCTGACTTCAGAACTTAATTAAAGTGTATTTCATCAAAAGAGCAACACAATATCCCTGCCTTAAGGGGGCTCCATAAGGCAAGAGTCTAAGAGTCATCTACAAGGAAAGCCTTTTCAATTACTGGTAGCTATTCAAGGTGGAGGGCAGGAAGGCAAGGATGGGCGTGAGGAGAGTGAATTCTCTCTGGGCAAGGCAAGGAATACTATAATAGAAGAGATGGCAGCTGTACAGTGAGGAAAACCAGAAGAACTCAAAAAAACAGATCATGCCAAACAAATCTTATTGCAAACCTTTGACAAAGTGACAAAATTAGTGGAGCAGAGAAATGCTGTGGATGTAATTTACTTGGACTTCCATAAGGCATTTGACAAAGTAGACCACAACCTTCTACTTGGTAAGATATAGAAATGTGGGCTAGACAGTCTCACCACCAGATGGATTCGATACTGGCTGACCAACCGCACTCAATGTGTAGTCCTCAATGGAACTGCATCTATTTTATTTTATTTGATTTATTTGATTTGTCAATCGCTTACAAGATAATAGGTATAAGAATAAATATGAGTAAGAATACAGGAAATAGGTATGAATAAATGGGGACAATAGGACAGGGCCAGTAGGCACGATGGTGCATTTATGCACGCCCCTTACAGACCTCTTAGGAATAGGTATTCTCTCCCTTCCTTTTTCTCCTCCCTCCATTCTTTTCTCTCCTTCCTTCCTTCTTTCCTTCCTTCCTTCCTTCCTGCTTTCCCCTTCCCTGTTCTCCTTCCTACTTCCCTTCCTTCTTTTATTTTTTATTTTATTTATTTTATTTGTCAATCGCTTACAAGGTAATAGGTATAAGTACAAACATGAGTAAGCATACAGGAAACAGGTACGAATAAATGGGGACAATAGGACAGGGACGGTAGGCACGATGGTGCACTTATGCACGCCCCTTACAGACCTCTTAGGAATGAGGTGAGGTCAATAGTGGATAGTTTGAGGTTAAAGTAGTGGGGGTTAGAGGATGTAACAAGTCAGGTAGTGCACTCCAGGCATTGACCACTCTGTTCCCTCCATGCATCTACATGGAGGGAAATATGCAGTGGGATACCCCAGGGCTCTGTCTTAGGCCCAGTATTCTTCAACATCTTCATCAATGATTTGGATGAAGGGATAGATGGGGAATTCATCTAATTTGCAGGTGACACCAAGCTGGCAGGAATAGACAATACTCTCCAGAAGATAGTCTCAACATACAGAAGGATCTTGATAGACTTGAACATTGGACACTATCAGACAAAATGAAATTCAGTGGTGAACAAAAGTAAGGTTCTACATTTAGGTAAGAAAAACCAAAATGCACAGGTATAGTATAGGTGGTATTTGGCTCAATAGTAGTAATTGTGAGAGAGATCTTGGAGTCTTAATGGACGATCACTTAACTATGAGCCAGCAATGTGAGGCAGCAGCCCAAAAAAGCCAACACAGTTCTAGGCTGCATTAACAGAGGGATAGAATCAAATCACGTGAAGTGTTAAGACCACTTTATAAGGCCTTGGTAAGGCCACACCTAGAGTACTGCATTCAGGCTGGGTCGCCAAGATGTAAAAAAGATGTTAAGACTCCAGAAAGAGTGCAGAGAAGAGCAACAAAGAGGATTAGGGGACTGGAAGCTAAAATATACAAAGTAGAGTTACTGGAACTGGGTATGTCTACCGGTAGTTTGATGAAAAGAAGGACTAGGGGGGACAATGATGGCAGTCTTCCAATATCTGAGAGACTGCCACAAAGAAGAGGAAGTCAATTTATTCTCCAAACCTATTCCTCAAAACACCTGAGGGCAGGACAAGAAGCAACGGATGGAAACTAATCAAGGTGAGAAGCAACCTAGAACCAAGGAGGAATTTCCCGACAGCAAAAGCAATTAACCAGTCGATAGGAAGACAAAAATTCCAAATCCAATCTGAACAATCTGACTGACTGTGTGATAAACAAAATAATAATAATATTTGCATTAGTTTTTAAATAGGGGAAAAGATCCCAAGCATTCATTAAATTAAATTCAGATTAAAAATCCTCTTTAGTGATTGTGAAACCACAGACAACTCACCTATAACTTGCCACTGAGTTTAAATCCCGTCTACTATGATTACACATAATTACTAAAAGCCTTAGGATAAAGCACTTGATACTTTTAAATACCCAAGTACAATGTTTTAGAAGCGGGATAACCCACTCAAGAGTATGCCTCAGATTTGTTTTTACAATTTTTTCCCCTAGATGATTAAATTCAGGCAGGTCTGATTTGTAAAACAAAAAACAAAAAAAACTCACTTCTAACCACATGCAAAATACAACAAGGATTCAAAATGAACTGAGTAATTATTTAGTGAAACAATGAATCCCAAATAAAATTGTACAAAATTAAGAATCCGAATGATTATAATATTCTTATAATTTAAGTTCATGGTTACTATAAACAAGACCAAAGTGCTAATTACAATTAATGCTTAACATAGCTTTAAAAAGCACAATTAATTTCATCTCAAGAAAAGACTTCCCTTTAAGAAACTGCAGATGAATTTCTCATTTGAATTGACTCTGATTTTGTTATAACCTCAAGGCAATTGATGTTACCCATAAATCATATGGAAAATTATTCAAAATAGATTGTTAACCAAATTGGATAGATTGTATTGAATTGTTTTAGATCCGCAGGGTGTGATAAATCTCTGAATCAATTTTAATTTTAATAAAATCTCAGATGGATTAAGATTATTGCCATTATTTCTTGTGTAGGTATTGTATCTTAATCCTTTTTATGTATTTAGTGGCTAACTCTCATGCAACTATGTTTAAATGAAAGAATTGCTAGGAATTGTCAAATTATCTCTTAAATTAAATTTCCAGAAGAGACATTTATGCACACTTCCAAAGGAGTCATGGAAAGTTTTAAAGAATATGGCGAAAATCCTACGAAGAAGATGAAGATGAGGAGGAGGAGAGGAGAGGGGGAGGAGAATGGAAAGAGGAAGAAGTGGAGGAGGAGGAGAAAGAAGGAGGAGAAGATTATTTAACAATTAAGAACCATCTTAATAAGATATGCATAAAGAAATTCCCAGAAGAACAAGCATTATTTTAATACATTTGGAAGTGAGGGTGGAGTCAAAATAGATTATCATTTTGTTCTACTGCTGGCATTGGTAAACAAACCCAATCTCCATGGAGCGAAGGTGTTTTACATAAACCTAATTAAAACTTAGATCTTAGATAGTATTATAAATACTAGATCTTAGATAGCATTATAAATGGTAAACAAACCCAATATTTATGGTAAGAATCCCACTTGTCTTAGATAAACAAAATATAAACTTAGTTCTTGTGGTCTTATAAACCAATAGTGATAATTAACCAAGAAGTCAATTTTTTACAAGAACGTTAACAGGCAGGAAAGATGAATTCTCTTCCAAAATGTGTTCATACCATAAAGATTTCAGATATACCATATTGTTGACTTCTAACACCTAAGTCCAATGCAGGCACAAAACTAAATAACAGTTGAAACAATAATATATTAGAACTAGCTCTATACTCGTGCTTCGCTACGAAACTATGTGATTGGGCTTAGTTTTTTGGGGAGGAAAATAAGGAAAAACAAATTCTGCCTACAGAATTCAGCATCCATCGGTATTCATTTGGCTAGTGTCCTGTCAGTATGTGAGAGAGTTGAGGGCTGTCTGGAAAGTGAAATGGTATTTGCTGTGTGAGCAAGGAGACAGCAAGAAGCCTGGGTGTGGCTTAACTCAACTGTTCTGTACTAAAGCTGCTTGGTGCTGTGAAACTGAAACTCCTCTCCTCTGCTTGTGTTTTGCATCTGGAAGAGATTTCTTTTCAGCTGGGGAGGGGGAGTAGAACTCCTTAGCATCAGAGCATGTTAATAATAATAATATAGGAAATACTCTAAATGCTCTGGTGGTCATTTTGAAAAATCCTTTCTTAGCGAGCCCCTAGAAGCCAAGAGGAAGATATGTGCCAAAGTTCAAGTTTGCAGGCTTTACGGTTGTGGATATTTTGTGATGGCACATGAGTGGTATTTCACTTTTATATACACTGCTCAAAAAAAATAAAGGGAACACTCAAACAACACAATATAACTCCAAGTCAATCACATTTCTGTGAAATCAAGCTGTCCACTTAGGTAGCAACACTGATTGACAATCAATTTCACATGCTGTTGTGCAAATGGAATAGACAACAGGTGGAAAGCATAGGCAGTTAGCAAGACATCCCCAATAAAGGAGTGGTTCTGCAGATGGTGACCACAGACCACTTCTCAGTTCCTATGCTTTCTGGCTGATGGTTTGGTCGCTTTTGGCATGAGACGGGGTCTACAGCCCACGCAAGTGGCTCAGGTAGTGCAGCTCATCCAGGATGGCACATCAATGCGAGCTGTGGCAAGAAGGTTTGCTGTGTCTGTCAGCGAAGTGTCCAGAGCATGGAGGCAATACCAGGAGACAGGCCAGTACATCAGGAGACGTGGAGGAGGCCATAGGAGGGCAACAACCCAGCATCAGGACCGCTACCTCCACCATTGTGCAAGGAGGGACAGGAGGAACACTGCCAGAGCCCTGCAAAATGACCTCCAGTGGGCCACAAATGTACATGTGGCTGCTCAAACGGTCAGAAACAGACTCCATGAGGGTGGTATGAGGGCCCGATGTCCACGGGTGGGGGTTGTGCTTACAGCCCAACACCATGCAGGACGTTTGGCATTTGCCAAAGAACACCAAGATTGGCAAAGTCGCCACTGGCGCCCTGTGCTCTTCACAGATGAAAGCAAGTTCACACTGAGCACATGTGACAGACATGACAGGGTCTGGAGATGCTGTGGAGAACGTTCTGCTGCCTGCAATATCCTCCAGCATGACTGGTTTGGCAGTGGGTCAGTAATAGTGTGGAGTGGCATTTCTTTAGGGGGCCGCACAGCCCTCCATGTGCTCGCTAGAGGTAGCCTGACTGCTATTAGGTACCGAGATGAGATCCTCAGACCCCTTGTGAGACCATATGCTGGTGTGGTTGGCCCTGGGCTCCTCCTAATGCAAGACAATGCTAGACCTCATGTGGCTGGAGTGTGTCAGCAGTTCCTGAAAGACGAAGGCATTGATGCTATGGACTGGCCCGCCCGTTCCCCAGACCTGAATCCAATTGAGCACATCTGGGACATCATGTCTCGCTCCATCCACCAACGCCACATTGCACCACAGACTGTCCAGGAGTTGGGGGATGCTTTAGTCCAGGTGTGGGAGGAGATCCCTCAGGAGACCATCAGGAGCATGCCCAGGCATTGTAGGAAGTTCATACAGGCACGTGGAGGCCACACACACTACTGAGCCTCATTTTGACTTGTTTTAAGGACATTACATCAAAGTTGGATCAGCCTGTAGTGTTGTTTTCCACTTTAATTTTGAGTGTAACTCCAAGTCCAGACCTCTATGGGTTGCTAAATTTGATTTCCATTAATAATTTTTGTGTGATTTTGTTGTCAGCACATTCAACTATGTAATGAACGAAGTATTTAATAAGAATATTTCATTCATTCAGATCTAGGATGTCTTATTTTTGTGTTCCCTTTATTTTTTTGAGCAGTGTATATAGTTTTATCTTATATACCTTATATAGTATATAATATATAGTATATTATATAGAATTACGTAAACATATAATATAAGGAACCTTTAAAACGTTCATCAGGTATAATAATAACCTTTATACATTTAAAATAATGAGTAGTCATTTATTTATTTGCAAGTACCTTCATACTTGCCCATGAAAAAGAATTACTTTTACGGCATGTTTAAACTTTAAGCAATCTGATTTCTAACATATACTGAAGAGGAAACTTATTCCACAGAATTGGGATTGCAATTAGTTTTTAAAAATGCTCTTAACCAGACTTCCGGTTTGTCGGCTTCGGCAGCGGCAGGGATTCGCAATCCTGCGCGATCCCTGTTGCGCTAGCCGTCTTGGTGCCTCCGATCCGGACGGGTCTGGAGGCTAAGGTTGCCCCATAGAGGCAGCCGAAGATAGGAGGGATACTGGATAGGGGTTGGGGTTTTCGCAGACCCCTTCCCCACCCGGCTTAACCCTCTTTTCTCAAGGCGGTGGAGCGGCGGTCAGTAATGGCCGCCACAAAGAAGCTGACAGCTGGACAAGATTGTGCTGGAGGAAGAAGGAGAAAGTTCTGAAGCGAAAGTTTTTTTGCTGAACTGGGACTATAAGATACAAGTAATATCCTGAAAATCCTGATTTTTTGAAAGATACTTTGTTTCCAGAAGAGATTTACAAGCGGCGAGTGAAAGTGTTTAAAGAGAAAGTTTACTCTCCTTCCACATGGATTTAACAAATGGATATTGAAAATCCTGCTATTTTACAGAAGGTAAAAAATTAAAGCTTTCTGTTATAAGTGGGAAGGGAGAGGACAAAAGGAAAATTTTTATTAAGATTTTGTTGGAGGAGATGCCTGGAAGATTTTGAGATTGGAAGTTAATTGTAATAAGACTTTAAAATACAGATTGGGTTTTTTTTCCCTTGCCAATTGATATTACCCCAGGAAGAAAAAGTGTGAAGAACTTTGTGCTCTGTTTGGATTGTTTGATGACTTTGGGATTTTGGGGAATTGTTTCAAGCTTTGAATTATCTTGGTTGTTTTAAGAAGAAGAAGAAGAGAAAAAAGAAGAAGAAAAGGTTTATAATGGCTTTATCTGTTGATGAACTGAGAGAGGAATATGGCAAAATAAAAAAAGAAGGTAAAGACGGTGTGAGAGAAATTTTTCGCTTTTTAGAAATGGCGCTTGTCACTTATCAACAAACACAACAATTAATGGAGGATGAAGAAGAAGAAGAAGAAGAAGAAGAAGAAGAAGAAGAAGAAGAAGAAGAAGAAGAAGAAGAAGAAGAAGAAGAAGAAGAAGAAGAAGAAGAAGAAGAAGCCATCTTTAACGAGTTTACAAAGTTGATTAAGAAAGGAAGGAAAAAGAGGGGAAGGAAAAAGGACATAAGACTTAAAAACATCCAAGAAAGAGAAAAATAAGATGCAAAATCAATACAATGTTAGAAAGCAAAAGAAAAGAGAAATACAACAGAGAGGGGAAGCTAAGGGGGTAAAAAGACCAGATGGGATAAGATAGGAAGGAAGAAGGGGGAAAAGCCACAAAGGTATAAAACAAGATGTGAAAAAGAAATCTTTTTTTAGGGATACTGGGTAATGCATAACTTTGTTTCAAAATGTTTCTGCAAGGTACATAAGATAGTATTGTAGTATTTGTATTAGAAATAGAAAATTAGAATTTTATAAGACTTAAGTAAAGATTAAAACATTAAAGGTTTAATAATGATAGATTTTAAGATTTAATAAAATATTAAAAGGAATGTTTAAAATATTTAGTTTAAGTATAGAGTTTAATTGACTATTGTGTGGATGTTTGTATGAACTTATTATTATGGTATTTGTTTTTGCAATAGATAATTGGAATGTTATGAGATTTAATGTTTAATTATATATTTAATTACTTTATGGATTTACTATTTTAGTAAGTAGAATGTACTAAGCAGAATTAGATAGGGAACTAGGTGTTACCTTAAATGTTAATTTAGGGGAGCGATGGAAAGGCATCATACTTCGATTAGTGATTTCAGGAGAAATCTTTTTTTTCTAATATGAATGAGATAAATGGATAATTGGAAAAGAATGGACAAAAGATACAAATATAATGATTTAAATTAAGATGAAATAAATAAAATAGAATTAAGAAGAGTGGAAAGCGGGGAGATGCTATAATGAAGATATAGAAGGGTAAATAAGATAGGTAATGGCATATAAGTTGAACATGAATTTAATTGAAGTCCATACAAAGAGAGGTAATCCGGGGCCAAGCTACTTTTTAAAAAGAAGTTTTATGTTTTTGTGTTTTGTGTGTGTATGTTTGATTGAGATTTAATAAAACCTTGGGAGAAAGCGAGAAGTATAATTGTAAACAAGGCAGGGGGAAATATGAATATGATGAGTATAAAATGGATAAATATAGAAGAAATGTAATTGAATAAGAGTAATGAGAAATTTGCTAAAAAATATTTAAGTGGAAATGGGATATATTAGAAGTATATTGTATAAAACAGTGTTTTATCTGCCTTGTAAGAATTTGTAATGGAAAGAGGTTTAATGTCTTTAATGTCTAATGATGCTTTGTTTGTCTTTAAAATTAATAAAATTTGTTTCAAAAAAAAAAAATGCTCTTAACCACTGTTCTGAATATGAACCAAATAGGGATCATGGTTCAAGCCTTAAAGTTATGATATACCCAGTGGTGAGATTCAAATAATTTAACAACCGGTTCTCCACCCTAATGATTTCTTTCAACAACCAGTTCGCCAAACTGCTCAGAAAGTTAACAACCGGTTCTCCTGAAGTAGGGAACTGGTTGTTGCAACTAATATTGTAAATGTTGATTGTAATAGCACAGGCGACACACTGTTTAATGGAAGAGGACATGTTCAAGTTTAAAAAATAAAACAACCCTTTATAAATAAATAAATAAATCAGTTCCAGTTTAATTCCAAACGAACTGCAGCTTCTTGCTCTCTCTCTCTTCAGTGTCCCGACATTATAACTTTCAAAGATCATCCAAAAAAAAAAAAAAACACACAAAAATGTTTAAAAAATAAAATAAAATAACAGAAACAATTGTTTTTTGGCCTGTCTTACCAGGAAACCCAGACACCTAAAATGGCTTCTTGATGCAAAACTGAATTATTGTCTCTTGAAAGAAGCACCTGATTCTTTTCTTTCTTTTTGCCTTTTTATTTATTTATTTATTTATATTTATTTATTTATTTGATTTGTCAATCGCTTACAAGATAATAGGTATAAGTATATACATAGTTATGAATACATGAAATGGGTACATATAAGAAAAATAAAAGAAACAATAGGACAGGGACAGTAGGCACGTTGATGCGCTTATGCACGCCCCCTACAGACCTCTCAGGAAAGGGGTGACATCAATAGTAGACAGTCTAAGATTAAAGTTTTTGGGGTTTGAGGAAGAAGCCACAGAAGTCAGGTAGAGTATTCCAGACATTGACCACTCTGTTGCTGAAGTTGTATTTCCTGCAATCAAGTTTGGTGCGATTAACCTTGAGTTTGTATCTATTGTGTGCTCTTGTGTTGTTATGGTTGAAGCTGAAGTATTCATGATATTCTGCAACGAGTAGAAGAGTGGAAAGTTCTTCTTGTGAAATATTTCTGGACTTTCTCAACTGTGTTAATATCAGGTACATAATGCGGGTTCCAGACTGATGAGCTGTATTCGAGTATTGATTTAGCAAATGCTCTACTTAGTAGTGTGATATTACCAGAGAAAAAGCTACGTAGGATTAGGTTAACAATTCTTAATGCCTTTTTGGCTATGTAGTTACAGTGGGCTCTAGCACTTAGATCATTAGAGATGAGTATTCCAAAGTCCTTTTGTTTTGGAACTCTGTCAATATTTCATTCAAAGGTTTATTTAGGTCATGAGCAAACAGCTCTAGGGGAATTTTCAGATTGAGGAATAGTTTATCATAACTTGGCAGAAGGGAGGGAAAAAAACCTATGCCAAGGCAAACAACACCATGAGCTTGTGATGTCTTTGCCAGTTTCCTTGTTTGAGGAGGAAGAGCTGGACAGGTTGGCCTAGACTTGTAACAATTCATTTAGTGACAGTTCAAAGTTAAAGCAACACCGAAAAAAAGGGACCGATGACTGTTTATTTTACATTTATAACCGTTGCAGCATCTCCCTGGTCCCTGGGATCAGAATTCAGATGCTTGGCAACTGACTCATATTTATGACCGTTGCATTGTCCTGGGGTCACATGATCCCCTTTTGTGATCGTCTGACAAACAAAGCCAATGGGGAAGCTGGATTCGCTTAATGACTGGGTTACTAACTTAACAAATACCAGTAACAGTATCACTTAGATTTATATACTGCTTCACAGTGCTTTCTTTCCAGCACTCTCTAAGCGGTTTACAGAGTCAGCCTCTTGCCCCCCCTCAATATCCGAGTCCTCATTTTACCCACCTCAGAAGGATTAAAAGCTGAGTCAACCTTGAGCCAGTCAGGATCGAACTGCTGGCAGTGGGCAGAGTTAGCCTGCAATGCTGCATTCTAATCACAGGAAGGAAGGAAGGAAGGAAGGAAGGAAGGAAGGAAGGAAGGAAGGAAGGAAGGAAGGAAGGAAGGAAGGAAGGAAGGAAGGAAGGAAGGAAGGAAGGCTGAATCAACCTTGAGCCAGTCAGGATCGAATTGCTGTCAGTCGGCAGAGTTAGCCTGCAATACTGCATTCTAATCACAGGAAGGAAGGAAGGAAGGAAGGAAGGAAGGAAGGAAGGAAGGAAGGAAGGAAGGAAGGAAGGAAGGAAGGAAGGAAGGAAGGAAGGAAGGAAGGAAGGAAGGAAGGAAGGCTGAGTCAACCTTGAGCTGGTCAGGATGAAACTGCTGGCAGTCGGCAGAGTTGGCCTGTAATACTGCCTTCTAACCACTGCGCTACCACATTCTTACATGCCATGATTCACAACAACCATGGCAGGAAAAGTCATAAAATAGGGCAAAACTCACCAAGCAAACGTTTCACTTAGCAACATAACTTTTGGGCTCAATTATGGTCATAACTTGAGGACTACCTGTTATAAAATTGATTGTTTAATTGGATGTTTTTCCCACAATTTCCCATCCTATAGTGTGGCTTTCCACAAGAAATCATTTGAAAAAATATCCTTCATGTTTTTTAAAAAGGCAGTCCTATACGATAATCAGTTGAATTAAAAACTACGCATATTGTTTCTTTGGTTCTTTTTTATAGAAATGGTGTATATTTTCATCCCCCAGGACAGTCAACAGATATTCCTGGGTATTGCAGTGTTTAACAACTAGAAACTCCCCAAAAAATCTTTCTGAGAAGCCTTGGATGCTAAACTGAATAGTAATATAATTATCTTTTATTGAGATTACAGTCCAGGTTAGAAGTTTATTTAACTAGATAAGGTATATAACCAACATCTGAACTAAACATCAAGTACATAGGTAAACATATACTTATATAAAAACATTTACAATGTATAAACATTTACAATGAAAACTAAAACAATACGAGATAAACCCCAAGGAATATAATTGAAACCTATTAAAAAACCAGGTTGTTTAATATATAAATAAATACAGTCAAAGAAGTCAAACAATCAGCGCAGTTATACAGAAGTAATTGTTACAGGCACAACTGCTGCCAAGAATTTGGCAATCGACATGATTATTGCTCTTTTTTTTTGCTATTACAATGGAAAGATTGAGCAACCAATTATGTTTCCTTCCAGAGGACTTGACTAACATGAGAGTTGATCAGTTTTTAAATCTGTGTAATAACATAGGGAGACTACTTATTACACTGTAGGAAAGACCCTTCAAGCACTCATCAAGTTAGACAAATGGGAAAACAACTGAATGTAGTCCTAGAAAAGCCAAAATGAAATTTGCAGAGAATCTACTGATCTAAACAGCGAGCAGATTCTATCTTGGTATATCCAGTGGTGAGATTCAAATAATTGAACAACCAGTTCCTAATGATTTCTTCCAACAACCAGTTCACCAAACTGCTCAGACAGTTAACAACTAGTTCTCCTGAACCGGTGTGAACCGGCTGAATCCCGGTTTATCCTAGTATGAAACAGAATTCTTCTTTGAGCAGATGAGCTGGTCCTTAGATGACTTCTGTTCAAGTATCTCTAGCGTTGCTTGGGAGAAAAAAGAAGGACAAGGGGTGACATGATAGCAGGGTTCCAGTATTTGAAGGGCTGCCCCAAAGAAGAGGGAGTCAAGCTATTCTCCAAAGCACCTGAAGGCAGGACAAGAAGCAACAGGTGGAAACTCATCAAGGAGAGAAGCAACCTGGAATTAAGGAGAAACTTCCTAACAGTGAGGACAATTAACCAGTGGAACAGAAGTTGCCTCCAGAAGTGGAGGTTTTTAAGAAGAGACTGGACAGTCACTTGTCTGAGGTTGTATAGGGTCTCCTGCTTGAGCAGGGGGCTGGACTAGAAGACCTCCAAGGCCCCTTCCACCTCTATTCTGATTCAATGGATGGAAACGAATCAAGGAAGGAAGCAACCTGGAACTCAAGAGAAAATTCCTAACAATGAGGACAATTAACCAGTGGAACAGAGGTTGCCTTCAGAAGTTGTGAGTGCTCCAACACTGAAGGTTTTCAAGAAAAGACTGGCCAGCTATTTGTCTGGAATGGTATAGGGCAGGGTTGTCAAACTGAAGGCCCGTTGGCCGGATCTGACCCAAGGAGTTCTTAGATCTGGCCTGCCGGGCTGCCCTGGAAACAGCAAAGGACCATTTGGCCACCACAGGTGCCCCCAACATGAGTGATGTTGAGCTGGCCATGCCCACCCACCCACCACAAGGTCAAACACAATCCTGATGCAGCCCTCAATGAATTGAGATTGATACCCCTGGTATAAGGGTCTCGGGCAAACGATGCCTCACAAATAACTTGACACATTTTCCCGAGTTTAAGATCAGATGAAGTGTTGTTGGCAATGAGAACTCATTCACTTCAGGTCAGTGGTGCCCAGCCTGTGTGGCTTGGTGGCCCGGCTGGGGTGGGAGAGAGGAGCCGGCCCACGTGAGTGTTGGGCCGATGTGTACATATATACACGCAGCTCGACTCATACAAGCATCAGGCCAGTATGCATGCCCACGCAGCTTAGGTTGGACAAGTTGTGCTGCACGCGTGCATCAGTGGTGGGATTCCAATAATTTAACAACCGGTTCTCTGCCCTAATGATTTCTTCCAACAACCAGTTCACCAAACTGCTCAGCAAGTTAACAACCAGTTCTCCCGAACCGGTGTGAACCGGCTGAATCCCACCACCGGCATGCATGCACGCCAACCTAATGCTTGCACAGCACGGTTGCGAATAGGCCACAATCCAGTGGTGGGCCGCAGCCTGAAAGTTGTAGACCCCTGACTTAGGTGAATAAAGAGGACACTAACAGCTCTCACCCACTCAGTTTTTACAAAAAAGAAGAAGGAAAAAATGGAGCACGGGCTCAGGCCTGCCAGCCTTCTCTGAAAGAGGCATGAGGTTGGTTAAATTATCTTGGCTATTATGTTCTGTTTCAACGGTATGATTCAATCGATTAAATCCAATAATCTTGTGTACACATAAGCGTTGTTTAGGTTGTCCTATAATATCTCCCTGAGAACAGATTAAAAAGTAGACTTTAGAAAGACTATAAATAGACATTTACTGGATGTTGTGATCGGTTTGTCAGCTAGTTGTTGACTTAACATAACACAAACATAGCTCAGGTTTCTTGCCTTTCGTACACACGGGAACAACAATAACTTGGCAACCAGGAAATTGGTGAACAGTCCACTCCATTAATAAACAGACCTGCCAAAAGAGAATCCTTCACAAAATGTTGACTTTCAGAATGTCCAGTGTTATATAGAATTATTAGACCAGGAAGTTTTTCAACAAAGAGTTCAAGAGTTCAAATTCCCCTTTCAGAATGAACAATTAGAAATCGTGGCAAGGACATATATACTAGATTAATACCCATTCTTCACTACGAAACTATGTGGTCGGGCTTAGTTTTGGGGGAGGAAAATAAGGGGGGTGGAAATCTGCCTCTGCCTACCAGCATCCATCTGGTTAGCATCCTGTCAGTGTGTGAGAGAGTTGAGGGCTGTTTGGAAAGTGAAACAATATTTGCTGTGTGAGCAAGGAGCCTGGGAGTGGCTTAGCTCAACTGTTCTGTACTAAAGCTGCTTGGTGCTGCTATGAAACTGAAACTGAAACTCCTCTCCTCTGCTTGTGCTTTGCATTTGGAAGAGATTCCTTTTCAGGTGAGGAGAGGGAGTAGAATTCCTCAGCATCAGAGCGTGTTAATAATAATAATATAGGAAATACTAATGCTCTTGTTAGGAATATGTCACCTAACAGCTATTTGGGTTAGAAATATATAAACCAGGATAAACATTTTAAAACTGTATCTTTAAGAAAATGCAAAACTGTAATTAGGTGTGGTTTCTCAAACGGCCATAAGATGGAGCCAGAAACCTGGTTTGTCTTAGTCTGAGTCTCAGAAGAGAGTGTGAGTGTATCTCTGTTTCCTTCTGTTGGAAAGTGTTGCCGTTCCTCCATTTTTCCTAATTGACTGATATTTTCTGGATTTAATGTAAGTCTTACTGAACTGTTTTTTGACACTGGACTTTGATATTTGGATTATCCCTGGATTGAAAACTGACTGATTTAACTTGTGAATGACTTTGGATTGCTTATTTTGGACTTTGCTTAAACCTTTCTGGAAGTAAAAACCTACATTTACTGCACAGTGTATCTGTGTGCTATGTGTGTATTATTCCAACGCTACTCTCTATACGTCTCCCTGTATGCGCTCATTCTCCTAACGGGGAATTACCTCAACAGCTCTGATGGTCATTTTGAAAAGTCATTTCTTAGTGAGCACTTAGAAGCCAAGATGGACATACGTTAGAGGCCTAAGAATTTATGGGTTCTGCTCAGGATCATATCTCTTCCTACCCCTTTGCTTTTCTAAACAGAGAAATCTGATATAATTCCTGGGATCTGTTAGAGCCACTGTCTCAGCTTAGAAATGACAATCCTGAATGCTCCTGGGATCACCAGTGGGGTCACTTTGGGTTTTACTTTCCACATCCTCCCCAATTCCTCCTTCAGTATGTACACACACACACACAAACTTGATACACACACACAAACTTGATAAACACACACACAAACACACACAGAGAGATATCGATTGGAAAGCTGTCAATAACTGGAAACACCAAAACAGAAACCCGAATGTAATTGGCTGTCCTGGGAAAAGCTGAAATCAAAGTATATTTCCCAGATAAATCTAAACAAGGGTTCCAATTGGGTACCGTAAGATCAAGGGATTCATCCTTCCTTGGTAGACCAAAGAGGAAACGTGACCAGATGAATTTATTCTACTTTATTGTAAGGCTACATTAGCAGAATCTTGCAAGTATGAAAGTACGAATCCGCCCACCCTCGCTTTATTTATTTATTTAATTTATTTATTTATTTGATTTGCCAATTGTTTACAAGATAATAAGTATAAGTGTATACATAGTTGTGAATACATGAAATGGGTACATATAAGAAAAATAAAAGAAGAATAAGAGAAACAATAGGACAGGGACGGTAGGCACGTTGGTGCGCTTATGCACGCCCCCTACAGACCTCTTAGGAAAGGGGTGAGGTCAATAGTAGACTTTCACAGCCTGAGGAATGAAGCAAGATCCTTTCTGAGTTTCTCTGCCAGCTGAGGGCTACATCCCCTCTCATCTGACTGTTTGCCCTGTTTCTCAATCGTTTTGTCTGACATAATACCATTATTTCAAGGGAAGCTACTATCTGAACTAAGGAAACAGGCACTTTAAAGACTTTTGATTGATATCAACCTGACATGGTGGATAATGGAATTATGAAAATCCTGCCCTGCCCTGCCCTTAAATCCAGGAAGCCCTCTCGGGCACTTGCTCAACAGCTGTCTAACAACTTTGACGTCAACACACAGTAGAAAGCCAAAGGGGCTACTGAATGCCCAGATTCAGGCAGTTGTGTAGATGACTTTTGTGTAAGGTCATGTGTACACTTTTGTGTAAGGTTTTGACCTTCCCCAACAGCATTGGTTAACTCTGAACAGGATCCATAACCCAACATGACATCTACCAGGACTCCTTGTTTAAGTGAGGTCTTGTCTTTACCCCTCAGTGTGACGGGGTGCTCCTTGACAAAAGAGTCATCCCATTGTGTCTGAGCTTACACTGGCCCAATGTCTGATTTTTTTTTCAACATAGACCAACCTGTCCTTGAATGGCTGGGTGGACATTTGAACCACTATAAATCCATGTATGTGCTGTACACTAGATATAGATAGATAGATAGATAGATAGATAGATAGATAGATAGATAGATAGATAGATAGATAGATAGATAGATAGATAGATAGATAGATAGATAGATAGATAGATAGATAGATAGACAGACAGACAGACAAGTAAATAAGTAAGTAAGTAAGTAAATAAATAAATAAATAATTGTTATCTTCTGGAGACCTCTCCGGGTTTTATGCACCTTTGCTGGTATCATTCTCATATTTTTAAATTCAGGTGGTTTAATATTTCCATAAATTCATCAAGGGCCCCTTTGGCTATTAGACCTAAAGCCTAAACATAGATCAAACAAAGCCTACATCAGTTTTCTAACAATGACATTAATGTAAAATATACTTGTTAGGGATAACATTGTTTACCCTAACTGGTTTGGGTAAAAATAATAAATATGGTATCATGGTTTGTTAGTTAAAGTGTGTGTAACTTTAACAGCAAGAATGTAATTAAGGGTGTGGTTGTAAAAGCACTATATAAGAAGCGAGGCAATGCAGCTCGCTCACTCTGGCTTACTGATCCCTAATTACTGAATGGATTGATGACTGCGTTCTTGCCGAAGAAGGAGTGTTTATTTTCTCAACAGAGAGAAGATAAAGATTGGATTTATTGTAAGTGAACTGACATTGGCTATTCAACACGGACTTTGCAAATAGAGTATCCCCGACAAGAATTGACTGAAATTGATATATGACTAATGGACCGTTTATATGACTATGCTATACTTCTTAAATGGAATAAACTATATTTTTGATAGCACAAGCGTATCTGTATTTTTACTGCGTGTTAACTAGAAAACTTATCTCACACATTTACCTGTCTTCCTATCTGACTTCGCTGCACATTTCTGTTTAGTTTGTTTTCCTTAACACCCGTTGGGGAATCCAGGCTTAACACTGGTTATGGGCCCAGAGAGACTGCAAAGTCAGTTTAACTAGGATAAAAACAGGTTTATGTAAAAAGTGAGATTTTGTGTTGTTACAGTAAACAGACAGCTGTGTTTTATCAATTATAGTTTTATATCCATATATTGAAACATGGCACAAGTCAGTCTACAAAGTTTGTCCCTTATATCCAAGCTGCATGGAACAAACTATGTTTCATGGTCTATGAAATGTAGTCTACTTCTACGAAGAGAAGGTCTGTGGAACATAATTGAAAACCCACCAAACGTAGAAGAATGGGATCCTGAAGATGAGGAAGATAGTCAAAAGATAGAAGAATTTAAACAGAAAAATGAACAAGCACTTTGCATCATAGGACTAACATTAACTGATCAGCAACTTGTTCATATACGTGGAGAGCAAACTGCAGTTGGGTGTTGGCAAAAACTGAGGAGGATTTATGTCTGAGATAACGTTGGTGCTCACATAAATCTAACACGGAAGCTTTTCCGCACGTATCTCCAAAAGAATGGTGATATGCTGAGTCATTTGAATACTATGAAAAGCATTTTTCAAGAACTTCATGAGAAGGAGTTAATTTTCTCTGAGCTACACCAGGTCTACATAATTCTATCTTCATTAGACGAAAGTTTTGATGACTACGTAACTTCCCTTGAAATATTGCCTAAAGAAAGCCTAACTTTAACTGATATCACTGGCAGATTGATTGAAGAGGCCAGAAGAAGACTTGAAAGAGATCAGTTAAGGAGGGAGCAACCTCAAAAGGAAAATAATGAATCTCCTACTGCATTCGCAATTAAAAGATGTTTTAATTGTGGAGGGAGAGGACATTTTGCAAGATTTTGTAAGAAACCAAAGCACCAGAATGCAAGCCAGAATGCTGTAAGCCATCAAAGAAGAAATAAGAATTATGAGTTAGCAATGTATAGTAATGGAGTTGTAAAAAATAATTTATGGGTGGTTGACAGTGGTGCATCCCACTGTATTACAAATGATAACAAAAAATTTATAAAAATGTCAATGAGTTCACAGCATTCAATACCACAGACAATACTGCTACCCTACAAAAAGATCTTGACTATGTATCTGAATGGTCAAACAAATGGCAACTTCAAATCTCAACAAATAAATGCTCTGTCCTACATATTGGCAAAAAAATCAGAAAATAAAATACAAGCTGAATAGCCAAGATCTTGTTGATGACCCAAGCTCTGTAAAGGACCTTGGAATACTCACCTCTAATGATCTAAGTGCTAGAGCCCACTGCAACTACATAGCCAAAAAGGCATTAAGAGTTGTTAACCTAATCCTACGTAGCTTTTTCTCTGGTAATATCACACTACTAACCAGAGCATACAAAACATTTGCTAAATCAATACTCGAATACAGCTCATCAGTCTGGAACCCGCATTACGTATCTGATATTAACACAATTGAGAAAGTCCAGAAATATTTCACAAGAAGAGTTCTCCACTCTTCTACTCGTTGTAGAATACCTTATGCCACCAGACTTGAAATTCTAGAACTAGAAAACCTTGAATTACGCCGTCTTCGGTCTGACTTAAGCATGGTATATAAAATCATACATTGCAATGTCCTACCTGTCAATGAATACTTCAGCTTCAACCATAACAACACAAGAGCACACAATAGATACAAACTCAAAGTAAACCGCACCAAACTTGATTGCAGGAAATACGACTTCAGCAATAGAGTGGTCAATGTCTGGAATACTCTAACCGACTCTGTAGTCTCTTCCCCAAACCCCAAAAACTTTAACCTTAGACTGTCTACTATTGACCTCACCCCTTTCCTAAGAGGTCTGTAGGGGGCGTGCATAAGCGCACCACCGTGCCTACCGTCCCTGTCCTATTGTTTCTCTTATTCTTTTATTTTTCTTATATGTACCCATTTCATGTATTCACAACTATGTATACACTTATACTTATTATCTTGTAAGCAATTGGCAAATCAAATAAATAAATAAATAAATATCTCATTGGCAAACGGCTGGAAAATTAAAGCAAAAGGTGAAGGTATAGCTCATTGTTCTAGTATAAATGAGAACATAAAAATGTTATATGTACCTCAACTTAAATTTAATTTGCTTTCAGTTAGAATGTTGGTTAGATTAGGATACATAATTACCTTTAGGGGAGATACTTGTTTAATTGAAAAAGAAGGTAAGAAAATTACTGCATCTTTAAGAGGTGACTTATATGTGTTAAATGATAATGGTTTAGAGGTGGCTAACATGGTTTATGACAATAGGAAACCTCATGATGAATGTATTCACTTGTTACACCGACGGCTAGGTCATTTAAATTTTAAAATGATTAAGAGAACTGTTCAACTATCTAAAGGAATAAGTTTGAAACCTTGTAATAAGTATTTGCAATGTTCTGCTTGTAATCAAAACAAAAGCAAAGTTATACCGGCAAATAGAGTTGATGGATTTACTACCAAAGAGCCTTTAGAGGTAGTATTTGCCGATATAATAGGGTCCTAAAAAGCCAAGTGTAGGTGGTGCTAGATACATATTAAGCATAATGGACCACTATTCTAGGTATGGTTTCTGTTTTCTAATGAAGAGAAAAACTGAAACGTATACAAATTTCTTTAATTGGTTAAAATTTGCAGAGAGGAAATCTAAAAAGAAATTAGTAACTCTTATAACAGATAATGGTGCGGAATTTACAAATAATAAATTCCAGAGTAGACTTAGAATGGCAGGTATTCAACATAAAAAGTCCGCACCATATAGGCCTCAACATAATGCATTTATAGAGAGACGAGGCCAAACACTGCAATCAATAGGAAGAACAATGTTATCTGATTCTGGATTACCTGACAATTTGTGGGGAGAAGCTATAATGTGTGGGAATCACATATTAAACAATGTTGTTAACTCAACAACAGGTGAATTACCATTCACCCTGTGGCATGGTAGGAAACCTGATTTGAGTTATATTCACACATTTGGTGCACCAGCATGGGTGCATATCCCTACACAACTCAGGCACAAAGGACAACATAGAGCTAAAAGATTAATTTTTGTTGGATATCAAGCAAACCATAGATCTTATAGATTCTGGGAACCAGGTACATCTAGAGTATACTGCAGTGCTAGTGCACAATTCCTAGAACACATAGGATGGAATAGATTAGAGCAGGATTCAGATAATGATGTTATTATAGAACCCTACAAGAGGCAGAAAGAAAAGACTAGTTATAAGAAAAGTCCAATTAAAGAAGAAATCCATGAAGAGCAAATAGAACCAGATCAAGAGGAAATAATTGATCAAGAAGAGATAGATAGTCAAGAACAGGAAATAAAGGAAAGTCCACCTGTAAGTCCTGTTATACCTAGACGTACAACGCGTATAACCAAACCACCTGAAAGATATCAGGCAAGTATTGTTTGCCAAGTAAATAAAGTTCCTACAAGCATACCGTGTTTCTCACATAATAAGGCCGGGCCTTATTTTTTGACCCCGAAAAACCGGCTAGGCCGTCTTTTCGGGGTGACTAATTTCCCCCCTTGCATCCTCGGGTGGGCGGCGGCGACAGCTTGGATGTTCGGGAGACCTTCCGCCACCGTTAATTTCCCTTCTCCTTGCTGCACGTGGCGTTACAGCAACGCCACGGCGTTTAGCGCAGCCACGTGCAGTCAGTCAGGGCTCCTCCCTGCAACCGAGCCCTGAGGAGACACTTGGCTTCAGGCGCTCCTGTGGCCGCCTTCCCTTTGCCGATGGTAAGTGAATTATTTTAAAAACCTCCGCTCATCCTATCAGGGCCGTGCGAGCTGAGCAGAGCCGGGAAAGCAAGCCGCGGGTGTTTCCTGGTTCTGCCCAGCCCGTACGGCTCTGCCGCGACCCTGGAGGGATGAGCGGAGGTTTTAAAATAATTCACTTTACCTTCGAAGGCAAAGGGAAGGCGGCCACAGGAGCCTGAAGCTGAGACAACAACAAAGGCAAATCCTCAAGGTGGGCTGGAGGGAGGTGGCTACGTGACCCCGGGCTGCTTCAATGCAGGTCCTGCCATTGCCGCCGCGTCCTTTCGCTGCGCCTCCCTCTCCGACTGCAAAACTCGTGTGCTTCGCCAAACGCTCCGAGCGAGGCAAGCTGTTTCATACATAGAGACGCCGGCGTGCTCCGAGAGGCTGGCTCTTTTCTCTAGCCGAGGCTGACAGGAAGTGCCTCCAGGGCCGTGGCAGGCAAGCCGCGGGTGTTTCCTGGTTCTGCCCAGCGTGCACGGCTCTGCCACGGCCCTGGCGGGATGAGCGGAGGGCCCGGCGGGAGGCACTCGTTGCCTTGGTGACATTTCGGGTGCCTCTGCCGCCTCCTCACAGCGGCGGCGCTTCGCTGAGGGAAAAAGAAGACAGCGCAGCCACCTTGCTTGCTTTCCCACCTGCCCGCCCCAGATGGCCTCAGGAGCGGCGGCAGTGGCAGCAGGCGTGCACACTCCTGCCGGCGAAGGGAGGAGAGGCGAGGAAAGAGAAGGGAGTGCGGCAGCGGCTGTCACAGTATCGTCTCATAGCGGGGCAAGGCTGGCAAGCTGAGGTGGCCGCACCAGAGAGCGTCACTGCCGACCCGTCGTGAGGATAAAGGAGCGGGATAGAGATTCAGTCAGATGTCAGCCTCGGCTAGAGAAAAGAGCCAGCCTCTCGGAGCACGTCGCGTCTTTCCCTCTCTATGTATGAAAGAGCTCGCCTCGCTCGGAGCGTTTGGCGAAGCACACGAGTTTCGCAGTCGGAGAGGGAGGCGGCGGCGAAAAGGACGCGGCAGCAACGGCAGGATGCTGCAAGTCAGGACCTTGCATTGAAGCAGCCCGGGGGCACGTAGCCACCTCCTCCAGCCCACCTTGAGGATTTGCCTTTGTTGTTGGTATAGCTTGGCTTCAGGCGCTCCTGTGGCCGCCTTCCTTGTTTTCGAGGTAAGTGAATTATTTTAAAACCTCCGCTCATCCCGCCAGGGCCGCGCAGAGCCGCACGGGCTGGGCAGAACCAGGAAACACCCGCGGCTTGCTTTCCCGGCTCTGCTCAGCTCGCACGGCCCTGATGCGATGAGTGGAGGTTTTTAAAATAATTCACTTTACCATCGAAGGCAAAGGGAAGGCGGCCACAGGAGCGCCTGAAGCTAAGTGTCTCCTCAGGGCTCCGGTTGCAGGGAGGAGCCCTGACTGGCTGCACGTGGCTGCGCCAAACGCCGCGGCGTTGCTGTAACGCCACGGCAGCAAGGGAGAAGGGAAATTAACGGTGGCGGAAGGTCTCCCGATATGAAGTGCTCCACCAACGCAGGCAGCACCATATCCGGGCATGCAACAAAGTACTTCCTAACGGCAAGCCCCTCGCCATTCCCCCCATTTCGCATGTTTAATATGGGCCTTAATTTGGGGGAGGGGCTTAATTTGATTTTATGCCAATAAATCATGCTGGGGCTTCCTATTGGTGGAGGCCGTATTGGTGGAGAAACACGGTAGATGAACTTAAGATGTATCCTGCTAAGGATCAGGTGAATTGGCATAAAGCAATGGAAAAAGAGTTAAATTCATTAAAGGAAATGAAGGTTTATGAAGAAACCAAATTACCTCCAGGAGAAAAATCCATTGGGTGCAAATGGATATTTAAAGTAAAGACTGGAAATAATGGGAAAGTAACTTATAAGGCTAGATTAGTAGCACAAGGATTTAACCAAAATATATGATTATGATGAAGTATTTGCACCAAATCTTAAGGCTACAACTTTAAGAGCCGCTCTAGTATGGGCAGCTAAGAAGAATTATATAGTTAACCATTTAGACGTAGAAACTGCATATCTGCATGCACCATTGCAGCATACAATATATTTGAAAAAACCAGTTGGTATAAATGATAATAAAGTAAATAGCAATGATTGTTGGAAACTCAAGAAGAGTTTATATGGATTGAAACAATCTGGCTATGAATGGAACCAATATATTGTGAAAGAATTAAACAATATAGGGTTTAAATCTGGTTTAGCAGATCCATGTATGTTTAAAAGAGAAAATAATGGAACGGTGTCATTATTGTTACTATTTACAGATGATATTGCTTTGATTACTAAGACCAATAATGAAGCTACTGAGATTATTTCATTATTAGCCAAAAAGATAAAATTAAAGCATTTAGGTGAAATTAAAAAGTATCTAGGATTGACAATTAATAAAACCACAAAGGGATTTAAGATATCTCAAGAGGATAAAATTTGCCAATTAATTAAATTGTATAAAATGGAACTTTGTAAGCCTGCAAAGACTCCAATGAGTCAGGAAATTTGCAAAATTGATGCTCAAAGTCCCAAATTTGATAAGACTATATATCAATCTTTGATTGGTAGCTTATCATATATAAGCAATTGGTCAAGGCCAGATATAGCTTATAGTATTAATCAGCTGGCACGATATAATAATGATCCACATCAATGTCATTGGCAAGCATTAAAGAGAATTTTAAGATATCTTAAAGGAACAATGCATCATGCATTGTATCTAGAGCCAAAAGGTTATTTGAATCTTAGTGCCTATGCAGATGCAAGTTTTGCAACTGACATAAACACTAGAAAATCAACATCTGGGATGGCTATATTACTTGGTAAGACACTAATAGGGTGGAGGTCAATTAGACAACAGCATATTAGCTTGTCAACGATGGAAGCAGAATTTTCATGTCTGTCATTACTATGCACTGACTTAATTCTGTACAAACAGTTATTATTAGACATGGGTATAACTGTTAAAGATTCTATTATTGTGTACGAGGACAACCAGGCAGCTATACAATTAGCTACTAATATTGCTGTAAAGACTAGATCAAAGCATACTGATTTAAGATACTTAAATGTTAGAGAATCTGTTAAAAATGGTCTAATTAAACTTGAGTACTGCATGACGGAAGAAAATATTGCAGACCAGTTTACAAAAGCACAAGGTATTGTAAAATTTAAAGAGAGTTGTGACAATTATGATTTAAAGGTGTAAATGGTTATATTATTGTAATATTATTATTATTAACCAAAAGGGGAGAATGTTAGCTATAACATTGTTTACCCTAACTGGTTTGGGTAAAAATAATAAATATGGTATCATGGTTTGTTAGTTAAAGTGTGTGTAACTTTAACAGCAAGAATGTAATTAAGGGTGTGGTTGTAAAAGCACTATATAAGAAGCGAGGCAATGCAGCCCGCTCTCTCTGGCTTACTGATCCCTAATTACTGAATGGATTGATGACTGCGTTCTTGCCGAAGGAGTGTTTATTTTCTCAACAGAGAGAAGATAAAGATTGGATTTATTGTAAGTGAACTGACATTGGCTATTCAACACGGACTTTGCAAATAGAGTATCCCCGACAAGAATTGACTGAAATTGATATATGACTAATGGACCGTTTAAACGTCTATGCTATACTTCTTAAATGGAATAAACTATATTTTTGATAGCACAAGCATATCTGTATTTTTACTGCGTGTTAACTAGAAAACTTATCTCACACATTTACCTGTCTTCCTATCTGACTTCGCTGCACATTCTGTTTAGTTTGTTTTCCTTAACACCCGTTGGGGAATCCAGGCTTAACAATACTGCAGTGTGTTACATGGTTATAGACAAAGGTATAAATGATTGCTTTTATATTTTACTTTCAAATCTCAGCTGGAGTTTCACTAAGGATATAACCTGAATCAAATGAACTCGTGTTGGTTGACATACATTATGCAGATACAGATAATGGAAGTGAGTTTTTATGTCAATTTGAAGACAACATCTTATACATTGTAATATGGTGAAGGTCTACAATGGCGTTCTCCAAACTTGGCAATTTTAAGACTTTGTGGACTTTCAATTCCCAAAATTCCCCAGCCAGCACGAGGAATTCAGGGAGTTGAAGTCCACAAGTCATAAAGTTGCCAAGTTTGGAGATCCCTGGTGTAGCAGACCTGGAGAACAAGCCACAGTATCTCACATTCACACACTGACCTGTATATTTTTTCTTGCCTTCATACAGATGTGTGCATCCCATCGCTTTGACCCTATTTAATCCTTGAACTCCTCTATGCTTTAAATTCCCTCCAAATTTCTCCTCCAGGTTCTCATGTCGGAATTCTGAGGTGAAGATTCTTTAAATGTTTTCCAGATGTGTAAATCTGTTCAACAGAAGAGAACAATTCCACATGAGCAGCCACAATTAAACAAAGCCATGCTGGGTTGTAACACTACTCTATGCTCATTCGACGCAGCCATATATCATGGTTTAGCAATAACACTGATTGAACCTAAGTGTTGTGGTCCACCAGTGGCCTGCGGAGCTGGCAGCAGAGTCGGACAGTGGGAGGAACAGGGGCTGGTTCTGGAGTCTAGGGAGGGCTTGGATGAGTGATCTCTGTCTGACACAGAGATGGGGCCAGGGCCATCTGAGAGTTATGTGCAGACTCCGGAGCCTCCACAATCTGACAGCAGCAAGGAAGAGGAACAGCGGGAGCCAGTTCCCCAGTGTGCGTGTGCACAGAGCTGCAAGAAGGCAAGAACAATAAAGACAAAAGGGGCGACTCGGGAGTAAGGCTTGGTGATGATTAGCCTCTCCCATAAGAGATAAAGGAGGAGCAAAGGGACAAGAGTCTTTGCAGGAAACAACTTTGTTCGTTCTGGTCGATTTAGAGTCTGAAGCTCTGTGTTGACTTTGTGCTCCGTTTGGTCTTGTACAGCTAATAGGCAATTTAGTCATTGGCAGTATTTCCAGGGAGGTAAAGGTGGGTGCTTATCAGCCTTATCCCAAAGGAATGTGGCAGACTTCTGTTAGACTATTCACAAACTTTTTGGGAATCATTACGGGCTGTGAATGCATATAATTCACAGCCATTGAAATAATAAAAAGGGTATTTGGGAACAGCATGTGATTGTTACTGTCTCAGAAAGCCTTCGTCAGAACACTAACCCTTCTTAGTTCAAAGCCAAGCAAGCTACCTTGGGACTTCCTGTGATGAGAAAGCCACGTCTAAATTAGGATCCTCACAGACACAGCAACAGGCTCTATTCACACATAACCCCCTTCAGATAGAATACAGGTAGTCCTCAACTTACAACCATAATTGACTCCAAAAATTCTTTTTTTTAATTGGTTTTTAAGACGAACATAGACAAACAAAACATAAAAACATCAACCCATCATATATATATATATATATATATATATATATATATATATATATATATATATATATATATATATATATATATATATGTGTGTGTGTGTGTGTGTGTGTGTGTGTGTGTGTGTGTATATATATATTTGTTTTCTTAAGTTTATGGCCTTACATGTATAGTTGGTTGGTTCGGTCCCAGCATTGTAGTTGTATTTTAAAGTTGTAGCAACGTTTCAGAGAATGAATCTGCCATCATCAGGCTTCCCATCAGGCTTCTGTAGTGTCCGTCCAGACTTTACAGTGGTTTCAGATTTGAATTTGGGCAGCATTGCTGTGCCAGAATGGTTTTTCTTCATCCTGATTGGTTGGGAGTCTTGGTCTTGTATTGGTCTCGGAGTTGCTGTGTTCTGCTTGATTGGTGTCTCTAATATCTTCTGTCTTTTTTGCTCTTTTGTATCTTGATTGCGGCAGCATTGTGTTGCTTTTTGCCTTTAGTGCAGCTTGGCTGGGTAAATGATACCCCTGATACCTCCAGCCCAAACACATCCCAACCAGGCACCCAGATGAAACCCAGCTTCCTAACTAATGATAGCCGTCCATTTACCCAAGCCAAGCTGCACTAAAGGCCTCCAATAAAGCAACACAATGCTGCCAGCCAATCAAGATACAAAAGAGCCAAAAACAGACAGAAGATATTAGAGACACCAATCAAGCAGAACACAGCAAACTCCGAGACCAATAAACACAGACCAAGACTCCCAACCAATCAGGATGAAGAAAAACCATTCTGGCACAGCAATAGGCTGCCCCAAATTCAAATCTGAAACCACTGTAAAAGTCTGACTCACACGGACACAATACAGAAGCCTGATGATGGCAGATGAGATTCTGCTGAAACGTTGCTACAACTTTAAAAGAACAACTACAATGACGTGGGAAAATACAACCAAGCCAACACCATATATATATATATATATACACACACACACACACACACACACACACACACACACACACATACAGTGTGCCGGTTGGTTTACAAATTGTTTTGTGCTTCCATTTCATAGTCTTCAATTACAATTACATTGTATATATTCTCATATTTTCAATCAAGTATTAAATACATTAATATCATTGTTAATCAATCATTTGACTATACTTTTATTCATTCATGTTTTACGAAATAATCATATTTTACTTAAATTGTTTTGTGACAGTTCATATTATCATCTCAAATCTATCCTACAGTCATTATGTAGATGTAATAAGAAAAGAATACATCTTTATATGTTTATTATTTTCTAAGAGTCTACATATTTCATTACTATATTTTATTGTCTAACCACTGATAGAATAGATCCCAGATTTTATAAAATTGTTTATCATCTTGTTCTCTGATTTCAAATGTCAATCTGCTCATTTCAGCACATTCCAATATTTTCTTAATGATTTCCTCCTGTGATGGTATTTTCTCATTTTTCCAATTTTTAGCAAATACAATCCTAGCCGCTGTTAATACATTTACAATCAAGTATTTCAATTCTTTGCTATATATTTCAGGTAAAATTCCCAATAAAAATATCTCTGGTTTCAAATCTATATGCTTTTTTGTCATTTTTTCCAACCACGTGTGGATTTTAATTGACTCCAAAAATTCTGTTGCTGAGCAAGAACACTTGTTTTGCCCCATTTTACAATCTTTCTTGCTACCGGTTGTCAGTGTTCCAGGAAATCTCCACTCCAAAGAAATAGCTCCAAGACAGACATCTTCTCAAAGGTTCTGTTTTATTTGGATAGTAAACTGGCACATCTGGGGAATCCCAAATCTGAAAGTTCTGGGTTTCCTTGCAATAAGTAAAAACTACAAATCCACCCCCTGCACCCCTCATCTCACCACATGCCCCAGTCACCATTCATCCCAGCTTGAGATGTCCTCTCAACCAGAGGCAGAGATAACATGACCTTGACTTAGAAAAAGAATGCTATTATGTCTAACCACATAATACTCCAAGAACTTCCCCCCTCCCATTTTCCCAGGCTCAAGAATGTGGTAGTGTGGAATCAATATGGCTTCCAAAGCTGACACCGGTGCTAAGGGAATCCCTGTACTTCTTAAGTTAGTCCCACAGTTGTTAAATGAAACTGGTTTTTCCCGGTTGACTTTGCTTGTCAGAAAGTCTCAAGAAGGACATTTTAACCATCATAAATAGCAGCCAGCTGCCAAGCGGCTGAATTTTGGTCATGTGATGTTGGAATGGTTGCCAATATGAAAATTGATCATAAATCACCTTTTTAAGTGCTGTTGTAGCTTTGAACGGTGACTAAATGAATGTTTATAAGTCAAGGACAACTTGTACAAAATCCATTTCCAGTTTTAACAAACATTTCTAGCATGTGGATATCAGGATAACACTTTCTTGTCTCTTTCCAGAACATTGACCCAGAAACTTTTGTTTCAGTGTGGCTTCCATGCTGCTTCCATGTTCAGAAAACATGTGCTCACTTTCGCTGGCCTTGGTTTAATCTCAGCCTAAATGACATCCAATTACCTTTTTATAGCTTTGTCTTCTTCCCAGTGTCAGCTGGAACCTGCTGTGCCATGATGCATTTCCTGTTAAAGGTAATTTTTCACAGCCTCATCCTTTCTAAATTACCCAAGTTGAGCCAATTCCACAAAGGACCCTAGTCCTCAAGAATAGCTCTTCTGGTGCTGATGTTTGCCTTTTGCTCTTTGAATTTATTTGGCAATGCCAACCCCAAAATTCAACCAAGTCCCCTAATTTGGGGCATGTTAGGCCACGTCATCGTATTTGTCAGCTTAAAAGAACAAATGGGGTTTCTTGGTGCGAAAAAAATTGCAGTGATTCACAACTAAAACAAAAAAAAATTTTTTTTGTCCTTTGCCGTTGTTTGGTTCTGTTTATACAAGATTTGCCCTTTTTAAAATATTTCTCCCATCCCAAAGGGAAGACAGAACTCATGAAAGTATTGATATATTATTTGTTAAATTGAAAAATTATTATTTGATTGCCACGACTACTAGGCGTGTAGACATTTTCTCAAAATGGTGCAAATACAGCATGGGGAACACCGTTATTTTTCTCTCGAAGCAGCTGAAACCAACTTAAAATTGGTACTAGAAGTTCTGCCCTTGAATTCCCTATTAGGAGTTCATGTTTTGGTTACCATCTTCTGCATTTGGGACATCAACAGACTTTTCACACTATATTAGAGGTCCCAAACTCCAGGCTGCAGACGGGCAGCGGCCCATGGCCCACCAGGAACTGGGCTGTGCAACACACCTGCACACATGTGGCATCCAAGCAGTGTGTGATGCCACACTCCCCCAGGTCCCAGTCTGCAGAATGGGGTCCACAGATGGGGTCCCTGGCACCTCAAATTTGTGGGGGCCACTGTGCTGCATTAATAAGCATTATTAATTATTAATTATTATTAATTAATTAATTATGACTATCATTAAGTGTTGTACCTTATGATTCTTGACGAATGTATCTTTTCTTTTATCAACACTGAGAGCATTTGCACCAAGACAAATTCCTTCAATCACACTTGGCCAATAACGAATTCTATTCTATTCTATTCTATTCTATTCTATTCTATTCTATTCTATTCTATTCTATTCTATTCACAAGAAGGAACCCAGGAAAAACAAAACGAGGAATTACTTAGATAGAGGTTATTCTGGCTTCTTCTAGGAAAAGCACACTGAAGGCTGTAAAATAGGTTTTATTGCCTGAAATAAATTAAGTTATCAGTGAAATGACTCCCATGGATTGCTGCTGCAGGGCACAATGGATATGTGCTAAGCGGACCTGAAACTACCGTGTTTCCCCGAAAATAAGACCCTGTCTTATATTTTTTTGCCACCAAAAAAGGCACCAGGTCTTATTTTGGGGGGATGTTCTCCACTGACTAACCTCACTTGCATGGGTTGCCCCCGGCCTCCTTTTCTCTGTCAGGGGCCTTCAGGAACTTCTTCTTCTGCAGCCAGCAAGGCTTTCATGAAGGCATCTGCAGCAGGTAAGAGAGCTCCGGATTGATCCAGAGCTTTGTTCTCAGCTACAGAGGCCTTCAGGAAAGCCTTGCCAGCCTTGCCGGCTGTAGAAGAAATGGGCCGGCAAGGCAGGTGTCTGAGTATGCGAGGCCTGGCTACAACTGTCCAAAGGTATGTAGTAGGGCAGCTCCACCTCTCCTCCCCTTCCCACCCTAGCTTAATTTTTACCCATGCACCCTGGATTGAGTGGGATCTTAATTAAGGCTTATTTTGGAGGTAGGGCTTATATTGGGCACACGTGCAAAAATCAAGCTAGGACTTACTTTCGGGGTAGATCTTATTTTCAGGGAAACAGGGTAAATTATTGTTCCACTGAAAGTCTATTTAGTTCCTTTCAAATAGAATGAAAGGGACATTTTTTTTTTTTTTTGAAAATTTTATTTGGGTTTTCACAAAAAAAACCATAATACAACTAAAACATCTTTTTTTGCAAGTAGCATGGTCCCGGGTTACACTTCTTCGTACAGACACAAACTCAATTTCATGCTCATTTTTATGTTCTATTCCATACCTTATTACTGTTTTACATTTTCTACATAGTTTTTCCCCTCTTTTAATTTTCTCAATTTTATTTTAATTATCTCATCTCAATTCAAATCATTATATTTATACTTTTGTTTGTCCTGAGAATGAAAGGGACATCTGACAATCAACTTGCTTTGGGGATTTCGGTGTATAAATAAACTACCCTTTTGAGATCTGAAGGGTTGCAGTTTGGAAGCCAAGCATGGCATACATCAATCAATCCATCAATCACCTGTCAGAATCTTGGACAGAGAGGAGGAAGTAATCCAAGCTTGTGTTTACACCATGGGGATGCACGCATTTTAAAAAGTTTTAATTTCCTTGTCTTGACAATGGGATGAATATTTTGGGCTTAACCCATACTCATCAAAGGATGCAGGGATCAGATGAGGGTTAACTATGAAGATTATGTCAGACCTTCCTCAGCTGTGAACCTCTAAGTAAGAAGGATCCTTAACACCATCAGGTTGGGAAAGGTACTAGAAGCCAAAGTGAAATACAGTCATGCAAAGCCAGAACTGAAATTCGCACGCTAAAATCCCCAGCGTAACTTTCTCCCTCCCGAAAGTGCCTCTCTTAGTTGTCCTCCTCAAAGAAATTTAAAAGAAGGGTGAACTTTCGTTCCTCTGAAGTATACTCCCCTGCCATCTGGCCCCTAGCCTTCATGGCAGACAGGCAGTGAAAGAAGTCCTCGAAGAGCAGGAGAAGGGTATTGAGGTGGCATCTGACAGACTATATGAAAAAAGTTCACTACTAAGAAAATCCAGTTGCCTTTTGGAAAGAAAGCACCTTTGGGACACTTTAACTATGGTTATTGCATCACTTGGAAATCATGTTCCCACTTTAAGACATATCCATCCATCCATCTACCTACTTACCCTACCTATCTATCTACATCTATCTATCTCTATCATCACTATCTATCATCTGTCTGTTTTTCAATCTATATATCTATTTATATCTATCTATCTATCATCTATCTATCTTTTATCTATCATTATTGTCTATCATCCATCCATCCATCTATCTATCTAATATACCTATCTATCATCCATATCTATCTGTCTATCTGTCTGGTTTATTAATCTATATATCTATTTATATCTATCTATCTATCTATCATCTATCTATCTTTTATCTATCATTACTATCTGTCTATCTGTCTGTCTGTTTGTCTGTCTGTCTACCAATCTATATATCTATTTATATCTATCATCTATCTTTTATCTATCATTACTATCTATCTATTTATCTATCTGTCTGTTTATCAATCTATATATCTATTTGTATCTAACTAACTAGCATATATCTATCTTTATCTATCATTACTATCTATCTATCTATCATCCATCCATCCATCCATCCATTCATCCATCCATCCATTATCTACCTACCTATCTATCATCCATATCTGTTTGTCTGTCTGTCTGTTTATTAATCTATCTATCCATCCATCATCCATCCATCCACCTATCTACCTACCTACCTACCTATCTATCCATATCTATCTAATCTATCTATCTATCCATCTGTCTATCATCTATCTACCAATATTTTATCTATCATTACTATTTATCATCCATCTATCTATCCATCCATCCATCGCTGTCTATCTATCTATCTATCATGTATCTATCTATATCTATCTATGTATCTACCATCTATCTACCTATCTTTTATCTATAATTACTATTTATCATCTACCTACCTACCTATCATTTATATTGTTTATGTATTTCTGAACTGCCCGTCTCTCTCAGGCATTACCTTCCAAGATTTCTAGAGCTCCCAACTTGCTCCAAAGGGGAGGCCTTGTCCTTCTGTAGCTCCTGCTGGGTGTTGTGCTTTTTACAGACAATCATTTGGACTGATTGGCGATCATGTTGATGATCATGTTTGGATCATGTTGGTGATGAACATGACTAGAGGTCGTCCAATCGCTGCAAGCCACAGGTCCAGTGCCCCAGAAGCCTGAGATGCCTCACGTTATTTGAGACATTTTATAAATCAACATGGGAAAACGAAAGTGGAAGCTATTTTAAAAATGAATCCACCCCCACCCACCCACTCCAAAAATCCGTAGCTAAGCAAAGGAGAATTGGGGTGTGGAAGACTGGAAGATTCATTCCACAAGTCCTGCATTCTTGGAAGGAGTTCAGAGCAAGCACATTTGGGCAACGGAGACATAAGTGAGATGGAACATTACCATGGTGGCTTTCTGTGACCTCAACAAACTGTATTGTTCTGAAGGATGATGCAAGCCTCTGTCAAATCAGCAGACTTTTGCTTCTGGAGGCTGTGAAGGAGAATGGAAGCTACTAATTCTCCAACCTCTAGGAATTCTAGGAATAACAATAGCCCACAAACCCACAGCCACACTCCGCCAGGAATTATCCAGAACCAAAGACAAGATACAGAAGGATAATGAAAGCAACGATGCAATTTACAAAATGGTAACCATCACAACCGATATTACGTGGAACAAACATCACATCAATCGAAAGTCAGAATCCATGAGCACCAGCTGGCCATCAATCACCACAATCCAAAATCCTTAATCTCTACCCTCATCGACATCAAACAATACCAAATTGATTGGCATAATACAAGAATGACTGGTCACGCTGCCACCCGCCACACACACAAGTTTATCGAAGCCTGGCACTCTACAAGCAACTCCATCAACAAACACACAGACCAGCCTCAGAATTCAAATCAACCTCCCAACCAACCAGTGATGGCACCAGAGGTGGTATTCAGCTGGTTTTGACCAGTTCTGGAGAACCGGGAGTGGAAATTTTGAGTAGTTCAGAGCGCCAGCCAATGCTCCCTCTGACTAGCCACACCCACATCTATCCTCTGTCTCCTGAGTCCCAGCTGATTGGCTGAGTCTTGTCTGGTTGCCCTGCACAGGAGAATGGAGCTGGAAAGCAGGTTAGTGGGGTGGGGAGGGAATGAAGATTTTGCAGTAACCTTCCCCCAGGAATGGGGAGGGAATGGGGATTTTGCCATGCCCACCAAGCCACACCACACCCACCGAACCAGTAGTAATTTTTTTTTTAATCCCACCACTGGCCCAATGGTTCTCACCTGAAGTGGCCTCCTCATCACAAGACCCATTGCAAGACCCTCATCCAATGTGACCCACACCTGACCCATCACAACAACCTCACCTGACGTGACCCACACCTAATGTGACTTCCCCATCACAGGACCTACTGACCACATGAAGCAGAAGAACACCAACAAGGACAACTCCTAAACTCCGCTGAAGATGTTACCTAGCCCGGAAACCAACTCAGCAAGCTTGGAGAACGAACCACAACCCTGAAGTTACTAGTTCCTTGGACTCTTGCATATCCAGAAATGCAGTATGCCCCAAGTTGAGAAAGGGTTCCTCACCACCTGATATGAATAACGTAAGGACAGTTGATGTCCTACAAACCGGACATCAATGTGCAAAATTTTGGAGGCAGTACTGATGAAATGTCAGAGGTCCTCCTCTGGATAGGAAGCATAATCCATACACTGAATATTTTACAGTAGTGGTGGGATTCAAATAATTTAACCAGCAGTTCTCTGCCCTAATGATTTCTTCCAACAACCAGTTCGCGAAACTTCAGAAAGTTAACAACCGGTTCTCCTGAACAGGTGCAAACTGGCTGAATCCCACCACTTCTGTACTGGCCAGACACTTATAGCAGCAAATACTTTGTTTTAACTACCACTCAGCAGTGATCGTTTGCTTCTGCTGCAGCTTTGATTCAACCTAGGGGAAAAGTGGGCAGAGACATATGAAGAATTACTGTGTGTTCCAAACCCTGCATCCTATTGGTTTCTTTCGAGGTATAAACCAGGTTATCATTTCTGATCAAAACTGCAGACGACAGCACAAAAGACCAATTTTCTATGGCCATCAAATTGTTATTCCAGTTGAGATATGATAAGCCCTGGGAAAACTTTTATGGCGGCCACCCATGAATCACTATGTATCACTAAATTCAGAGACACACAAGACCACACCACAGCTCCATGTGAACCCAAAGCTCAAAAAGATTTGTTACAGTTTTTCCTGCCAGAATAATAAACTTGCTCCACTAAAACTATCCCTGGTCCCTTTATCAAGGCTAGATAAGACCTGGAAGTATCCTGCAGCTGGCACTTGGGAATGTTGCAACCTGCACACAAGCCTTACAAACTCCTCTGGTACTAATGAAAAGATTAATAACATCATAGCTAGGTTTCCAGGGAAGACATGGATGAACAGGAGATGAGTCCATCCAAAAGAGAGCCGACTATTGTGGTGGAATGAAAAACCGATGAGTAGACCAGTAGACTTTGCAACTCTTCTCCAGACTAGGAAAGGACCTGAGATCACTCACAGGCATTCCAGACAGTTGCTCCTCACAGAGGGGAATTGCAAGGCAGAAGTCTCCACCCAATTTAATACTCTGAGATTCAAGAGAAAGCCATCTCCACCAAACAGGGTGCGTACTTCCTTTCCTAATCATTTTGGGAACCGGCGTGTTTATGGGCTATTATGCTATTAGTAACCTTTGGATAGACACATTTTGCAGCACCAAGTGAGTTTGCTTCGAAAGCCATTTTGAAAGAAAAGTTTAAGGACTTAAAAACAAAATCTCTCTTTTCTTGGAAGAAAGAACAACCAGGTCATTTAGAATCACGACTTGGGAAACTTACAAACAGATTAAGGGGTCCGGATAGATGGAAATAAGATTTTGGAATTCAATCTAAGATTCCATGATTCTGGAGGCAACTAAGACTGTAAGGATGATCAAAAGTAGAGAGTTTAGGCTGTTTTTTAATTATTATTATTCCAACAGCATTTGGGAAAATGCAGTTTGGACAAAAAACCTACAATCTCTATTTTACATGGTAATCAAAATAGACCTCTACTTTTATTTCTAGGCTGCATTCACAGAGGGATAGAGTCAAGATCACATGAAGTGTTAATACCACTTCATAATGCCTTGGTAAGGCCACACTTGGCATCAGCATCCAGTTTTGGTTGCCACAATGTAAAAAAGATGTTGAGACTCTAGAAAGAGTGCAGAGAAGAGCAACAAAGAGGATTAGGGGATTGGAGGCTAAACATATGAAGAACAGTTGCAGGAACTGGGTATGTCTAGTCTAATGAAATGAAGGACTAGTGGGGATATGATAGCAGTATTCCAATATCTCAGGGGCTGCCCCAAAGAAGAGGGGGTCAAGCTATTCTCCAAAGCACCTGAAGAAGCAATGGGTGGAAACTAACTAAGGAGAGAAGCAACTTAGAACCAAGAAGAAATTTCCTGACAGAGCAATTAATCAGTGGAACAACTTGTCTCCAGAAATTGTGAATGCTCCAACACTGGAAGAAGAGATCGAACAGTCATTTGTCCAGAATGGTATAGGGTCTCTTGCTTGAGAAGCAGGTTGGACTAGAAGACCTCCAAGGTCCCTTACAACTCTGTTATTCTATTCTATTCTATTCTGTTCTGTTCTGTTCTGTTCTGTTCTGTTCTGTTCTGTTCTATTCTATTCCATCCTTATTCTTATTCTTATTCTATTCCATTCTATTCCATTCCATTCCATTCTATTCTATACTTAATCTATTCTAGAGTGATCCATAGCCCTGTACTTCATGCAGATAAATCTGTATAAATAAAAAACAATCATTTCTTTGGAATGGAATAATCCCTGGACATCATCTGGTTGTCTATCATGACTGGTTGTCTATTCATCCTCTCTGAGGAAAGGGAAGGCTATGATGATGTTTATGGTTGATTTGAGTATATAATATAACTTGTGACTCAAAGGGAAGGAAATAAGCTGAATCATGGTCTGGATCAGTGGCTTAGGGAATGAGAGGATGCCTTGCACAGAAGAGAGGAAGAGGAGTCAGGCTGGGAAGTAAGCAATTAGGAAAAGCAAACTGAAGATTGCATATTTAAGCTAGATTATCTTATATTCTTTATAGGGCCTCTGGGAAGCGCATGCCCACAGAACCGGAAAGTAAAATATTTTGAATTCCACCACTGATAAAGGTGGTTAGAAGCCACATGCCTGAGCTTCTCAGAACTCAAAAAGAGGCAGGTATGGAGAGCTGAATGAATGTCCATTGGCTCACGAATGGACCCAAAACAATCATCAATCAATCAGAATAAAGCTGGGAAGGTCTTCTAGTTGGAGTCTTCTAACCCAACCTCTTGCCCCTATACCATTTGTTGTTTAAAACATCCAGTAATGAAGCACCCACAACTTCTGGAGACAACTTCTGTTCCACTGGTTGATTGTCCTCCCTGTTAGGAAGTTGCTCCTTAATTCCAGGTTGTTTCTCTCCTTGATGAGTTTCCATCTGTTGATTCTTGTCCTGCCTTCTGGTGCTTTGGAAAAGAAGTTGACCTCCTCTTCTTCGGGGCAGCCCCCCAAATATTGGAATATTTCAATATTCAATCTCATAATCGTGCATAAGTGCACCATCGTGCCTCTCATCCCTGTCCTATTGTCCCCATTTATTTGTACCTATTTCCTGTATTCTTACTCATGTTTATACTGATACCTATTATCTTGTAAGCGATTGACAAATAAAATAAAATAAAATAAATATCATATCTAGTCCTTCTTTTCTCTAGACTGGCCATACCCAGTTCCTGCAACTCTTCTTCCTATGTTTTAGTCTCCAGGCCTTCAATCATCTCAGTTGCTCTTCTCTGCACTTCTTCCAAAGTCTCAACATATATATATATATATATATTTGTAATGCGGTGACCAAAACTGGATGCAGTATTCTAGGTGTGGCCTTACTAAAGATTTATAAAGCGGTACTAATAATTCACATAATTTTGATTCACGTGATGCGTAACCTTTGGGTTACTTATGAGGTAATTTTTCCATGCACTGCAACTTGGAGGCTGTCTCTGGAATTTTATGGTTCCAAGGAAGATGGGAGCTAGAAATCTCTTTAATTTTAAATCTTTAATTTTATGACTAGCAAACGCTTCCTGCCTTAATTTTAAGCACTTTGTTCCCTATTTTAAGAGGGAGCCTTAATACAGGTCTTCCTCAACCACAGGTGAGCCCAAAATTTCTGTTGCTAAGCAAGAGAGCTGTTAATTGAATTGTGCAACCATTTTGCAACCTTTCTTGCTGCTGTTCTTAAGTGAATCACTGCTCTTGTCTCCAGGCCTTTAATCATCCTAGCTGCTCTTCTCTGCACTTTTTCCAAAGTCTCAACATCTAAAAAAGATCCCTTTTAGAAATTCCAAGCAGTGAATTGGGTTGTTGTTATTATTATTATTATTATTATTATTATTATTATTATTATTATTATTATTATTATCATCATCATCATCATGTAACTGCTTTATTGTGAAGCATCTTGAATAAACTTCTACACAACATCCTTGGAGCTCTTAGTTATGCTTGTTTGCAACCTCAAGTGGTTTTGTATTAAGGTGCTGAAATTCTATTTCTGAAAATAATAAATGTTGCCTATGGAAATTATGGCATTCTGGGAACTGATACCTTCCTGTAGCTTTCAGAGAACTCTGTGCCGTCATTAACCAGCCCAAGAAAAACACATGAATCACCACTTTTTTCTATTTTTAAATCAAAACAGCGAATGTCATCTTTCATAAGCCTCCTTTCTTTATTCAGAAGCAGGATTAAGAGAAAAACAAACTAACTAACAGGTTTTTGCTTGCCGTTGAAAATAGTTCCCAGCTTTATTAGGATATTGCCAAACAGGTGAGAATAGTCCGTGCAATTTGGGCAGGTGTCACTCAGACAACAAATACAAGTAATCCTCAAGTTACAGCCATTTCTTTAGTGGCCATCCGAAGTAATGACAACATGTGGGGTGGGGGAGTCTTTTTCACACTTTAAACCGGCATTCGCCAACCGGTGAGCAGCGGCGCACTGGTGGGCTGCGAGAAAATTTAGGTGAGCCACAGAGAAATCTCACCCCCAGAGCACCCTCCCCCCCCAAGCAATTAATCCAGGCTGCACAGAAACACAAGGCGGTGCCACCCACATGGCCCGCGGGAACCCTCCCCACCCACTCACTCCTTACCCGGCAAACTTGCCTGCTAAATTGCTATTTTTCCAACCATCATCTGTTCTGCTGTGCCAGGAGATTTAGATTAGCTAGGAAGCAGGAAATGGTGGATTTTTTTGCTCTCTAGCTAGTCTTTAGACCTTTGGCTCTGCTTTTAAGCACAGCCAAACCTCCCTTAGGACTGAAGATTCTATTATTCAGTGCAGACTCATGACAAGAAAATTTTATGTGACAGGTAGCTGATGGCAGATAGATAGATCACTGAACGAATCTGTGATTCTGTGAGCAACTCAATCTGCCTGCCTGCTTTGCCTGATTTTGGCTAAAAGTTGCTCTTTTTTTAAAAAAAAATGAATATTTATATAAAATATTTATAATATTTACATACAAGCTATGCCCAGACAGTCACATGACCACCAAGCCACACCCACAAATTAGGCCTCACCCACAGAACCGGTTAGTGGTCCCTGGGATTTAAAATTATGAGTTTGGTGGTCCCTGAGGTCCAAAAGGTTGGCAACCCCTGTTTTAAATGACCGCTGGAACCACCCCCCTTGATTGAAATTCAGACAGTTTGCAATGGTCTCATATTTATGATGGCGGCAGTGTCCTGGGAGGGGGGTCATGTGCAGTGTTGGGATTTGTCATGCTTTTGTTGGAGTCTGATTCTGAGGGGGAGATTGAGCAGCTGACAGGGAGAGGAAGTGTGGCTCTGGTGGCTGTGGAAGAAACGGGGGAAGGGCACAGTCTGGCTGGGCATTCAGAGGAAGACCCAGGGCCACCCACTCTTCATCCTAGGGCATGCACGGGTAGGAACGGAGAAGGGAGCAACATGGCTTACGGGAGAGAAAAGGGCTCTGATCCCTTTCATTAGGGAGAACAGGATATAAGAAGGGCATTTGCATACCGCACCTTGCTGGAAGCAAAGCGTGCATTATCTTTTTCGAGGCTTTTCTGGATTTTGGTGTCCTCCCAACTGTGTGTTATCTTTTGGAAGTCTGCAGTTTATTTTCCTGGTCTGTCCTGTTAATTACTTCAGCATGGTTTTTGTGTGGGGCTTGGAGAGGGGCAGTGGTAGGAGTCCAATAATTTAGCAACCGGTTCTCTACCCTCATGATTTCTTCCAACAACCAGTTCACCAAACTTCTCAGAAAGTTAACACCCGGGCTATAGTAAAGAAAAGACTTATTTAATTATACTTGTTTAATGTGGGTTCCAGACTGATGAGCTGTATTCAAGTGTTGGTCTAGCAAATGTTTTGTATGCTCTAGTTAGTAGTATGATATTACCAAACAAAAAGATGGATTAGGATTAGGTTAACAACTCTTAATGCCTTTTTGGCTATGTAGTTACAGTGGGCTCTAGCACTTAGATCATTAGAGATGAGTATTCCAAGGTCCTTTACAGTGTTTGGATCATCAACATTCCTTAGTGTACGCCTGCCAAGTTTCCTCATAAGATTCCAGAAAAGAGATCTGTTCGGAGTTAGCTTGTTTCTGAACTTCCTTTAAAAAAAAAAAAACTTTATAGGAGAAAGGATGTCATTGAAGGCTCTGGGTATTGTTTGTGCATCGAGACCTCTGCGGAGTTGCCAGAGTTTGTGCCGATCCTGCCCTTATTGCAAAATCGGGAAGCTGCTCGGCCTAACCTATCAATTAGCCATGGCAAAGTTTCTCTCAGGCTGTCTAACCTCATGCCATTCCACCCCTCGGCTCATAAACCTGATCTGGGGTGTCGCAAACAAGATGGAAGGAACATCAGGGCTCAAATGCCAATCAAGGCTTGGCAAGACATGTTCCCTTTGAGTCAGAAGAAACAGGCGCAACGTCAGGGTTTCCACATGCTGTGGAGTTGGTTGGTTAGCTGGGCAGGACTTTCCTTTTTTCCTTTGCCCAATTCAGTTTTTAGCACAGATGCTACCAACAATGTGTGAACTCGGGCATTTTAGACAATGCCCAGGATGTCTGGAGAATGGCAAAAATGGGACATCGCAGTATGTTTAATGTTTCCCATATTTTTGAGGCATTCTTTACAATGCCAAAAGTATAAAATACTTCTCATTACTCTAAAATGCCATTCTAGTTTTTTTTCCTCTACGTTTTTCTCACTAAGAAAATCTTGTGTTTTATTTTGCATTTCTCGTTCCATATTCATGTATGTCTTTTCAATACACCTTAACCCCCAAGCTCTTTTCCTCCACTCTCTTTTCATACTTGGCCTAACTATTTCCAATATTTGAGGGGCTGCCACAGAGAGAAGAGGGGGTCAACCTGCTTTCCAAAGGATGCAAAAGCCAGACAAGGAATAATGGATAGAAACTGAACAAGAAGAGATTCAACCTCGAAATAAGGAAAGATTTCCTGATAATGAGAAGAATCGATTAGTGGCACAGAAGTTGCCTTTGGAAGTTGTGGGAGATTCATCACTGGAGGCTTTCAAGAAGAGACTAGACTGCCATCTGTCAGAATTGGAGTAGGGCCTCCTGCTTCAGTAGGTGGGGGGTTGGACTAGATGACCTACAAGGTCCCTTCCAGCTCTGTTACTCTATTCTATTCTATTCTATTCTATTCTATTCTATTCTATTCCATTCCATTCCATTCCATTCCATTCCATTCCATTCTATTCTATTCTATTCTATTCTTTATTCCAATATTCTATTCTATTCTATTCTATTCTATTCTATTCTATTCTATTCTATTCTATTCTATTCTATTCTATTCTATTCTATTCTTTATTCCGATATTCTATTCTATTCTATTCTATTCTATTCTGTTCTATTCTGTTCTATTCTATTCTATTCTATTCTATTCTATTCTATTCTGTTCTGTTCTGTTCTGTTCTGTTCTGTTCTGTTCTGTTCTGTTCTGTTCTATTCTATTCTATTCTATTCTATTCTATTCTATTCCATTCCATTCCATTCCATTCTATTCTATTCTTTATTCCGATATTCTATTCTATTCTATTCCATTCCATTCCATTCCATTCCATTCCATTCCATTCTATTCTTTATTCTGATACTCTATTCTATTCTTTATTCTGATATTCTGTTCTATTCTATTCTATTCTATATTCCGATATTCTAATCTATTCTATTCCTTATTCTGATATTCTGTTCTATTCTATCCTATCCTATCCTATCCTATCCTATCCTATCCTATCCTATCCTATCCTATCCTATCCTATCATATTATTATATTATATTATATTATATTATATTATATTATATTATATTATATTATATTATATTATATCACATCACATCACATCACATCACATCACATCACATCACATCACATCACATCATTCTTGTTATTCTGCATAATGTCTAGGTATGATATACAATGCCTAAGGAAAGTATATAGCATTTTAAAATAACACAAACATTTCATGCTTTGTTTAAAAAGTCACACATTCTATATGAAATGAATATACATTCCAACCAGGGGTGGGATTCAAATTTTTAACAACCGGTTCTGTGGGCTTAGCTTAGGTGGTAGGCGTGGCTTAGTAGTCATGTGACTGGGTGGACATGGCTTGATGGTCATGTTATTGGCTGGGCGTGGCCAACTCAACATCACTCACATCGAGGCACGCATTTCCTCGCCTTGCCTCTCATGACTATGGGGATGCTGCAACAGTCGTAAGTGTGAAAAATGGTCATAAGTCACTTTTTTCAGTGGCATTGTAACTTTGAATGGTCACTCCAAACAAGCAAAGTACCAGCAAAGGAGGGGGGAAAAACTCCAGAGAAGTTCTTGAGACAGGAAATCTAGTCCTGCCAAGAATGTAAAAAGGGTTAATAGAGAGGCAGTTTCTGTAAGCAACACCAGAATGTTTCCTTCCTGCCTTCCTTACAGGATTAGGCCAGTAATTTCTTCTAACAACCGGTTCTTTGAACTGCTTAGAAAGTTAACAACCGGTTCTAGCGAATAGGTGCGAACTAGTAGAATCCCACCCCTGATTCCAACTACTTTTAAAAACGTGCAAAGAAGAGCAACTAAGATGATTAAGGGCTTGAAGGCAAAAACATACAAAGAACGATTGTGGGAATTGGGTTTGGCTAGTCTAGATAAAAGAAGGACCAGGGGGGATGTAACAGCAGTCTTCCAGTATTTGAGGGCCTGCCCCAAAGAAGAGGGAGTCAAGCTATTCTCCAAAGCCCCTGAAGGCAGGACAAGAAGCAACGGGTGGAAACTCATCAAGGAGAGAAGCAGCATAGAACTAAGGAGAAATTTCCCAACAGTGAGAACAATCAATCAGTGGAACGACTTGACTTCAGGAAATGTGGTTGCTTCACCACTGGAGGCTTTTAAGAAGAGATTGATAATAATTGAAATGTATAAGATCTCCTGCTCGAGCAATGGGTTGGACTAGAAGACCTCCAAGGTCCCTTCCACCTCTATTCTGATTGACTGACTCTTTGATTTTCTGCCGAACCAAACATTTTTGTTTTGACTGAAAACATTACGAAGTTGTGAGTAATGAAACAGCTCAGTTTAATAAGTTTTTGGTCCAGTGGCCATAATTTAACCTTTTTAGATAGTCACACCTTCTATAGGTATCTCGGGCATTCTATACAATGCCAGCTTTTAATATAGAAACTAAGAGAAGTGAAATCTGGATACATTTTCTACATAAAAAATTAAATTAGTCACAGCCGTGACTAAATCATAGGAGTAACCTAAAAACTGGAGACTGCCGCAAAGTTATGCTGTTTTTTAATTTTGTGTTATTGTCCAACCTTTGCATTAGCTTATCAATTTTTTTTCTAAACCCTGGAAAAAAGGGAAGGAGAAAAATCTATATATATAAAAGCAAAATGCCCCTCATGCATCATCACAAAATCTCCAGAACTATCAAGCCTACAAAATTGAAATTGGGCATGTATGTTCCTCTTGGCTTCTAGGGGCTCGCTAAGAAAGGATTTTTCCAAATGACCATCAGAGCATTTGGAGTATTTCCTATATTATTATTATTATTAATAATAATAATAATAATAATAATAATAATAATAATAATAATAATAATAATAATAATAATAGTATGCTCTGATGCTAAGGAGTTCTACTCCCCCTCCCCACCTGGAAAGAAATCTCTTCCAAAGGCAAAAGACAAGCAGAGAAGAGGAGTTTCAGTTTCACAGCAGCACCAAGCAGCTTTAGTACAGAACAGTTGAGCTAAGCCACGCCCAGGCTCCTTGCTGTCTCCTTCTTGCTCATACAGCAAATACTCTTTCAGTTTCCAAACAGCCCTCAACTCTTTCACACACTGACAGGACACTAGCCAGGTGAATACCGATGGATGCTGGTAGGCAGAGGCAGAGTTTCCCCCCCTTATTTCCCTCCCCAAAAACTAAGTCCGACCACATAGTTTCATAGCAAAGCACAGGTATCGAGCTAGTATACTGTATAAAACTACATATTGTATCAGAAGAGAAGGCTGTAGAAGGCAATTAACAGTGGTTAGTGTTGACATTTAAGTGCTGGGTGGCTGAAAAATGCTGGACATAAACTGTGTACCTTTTAAGACATCATAATCCATGCCCACACAATGCCACGTTGCTAAAATTAATATGGGCCTGCTGTGAATTTCCAATACGAACTGCATTTCATCATTGCATTCAACATTTCCCTAATCCTTCCTAGAAAAAAGCTGAGAAGTACAAACATCATCTAGTACAGATAGTCCTTGGCTTAAAACAGTTCATTTGGTGACCGTTTGAAGCTACAAGAGCCCTGGAAAAAGCAACTTATGACCGTTTTTCACCCTTATGACCACTGCAGCATCCATCCCCATGGTCACGTGATTGAAACTCAGATGCTAGACAACTGACTCATATTTATGACAGCTGCAGTGTCCCTTTGTGTCCTTCTGATAAGCAACATCAGTGGGTAAGCAGATTCACTTAACAACCAGGTTCCTAACTTAACAACTTCAGTGATTCACTTAACAACTGGGGCAAGAATGGTTGTAAATTGGGGCACTTTTTTTTACAGGGGCATGATTGAGAGCGTTTTAACAAATGGCGTCCCTGTTCAGTTTGGTGGCAGCAGCGCCTCCGATAGAAAGTCCCTACAGAGAGTGGTGAGGACAGAGGAGAAGATTATAGGAAGCTCACTTCCCGTTATTCAGGATGCTGCTTATAAGCGCTGTGTACTTAGAGCTTGAAGCATTGTTAGAGACCCCACACACCCACTTCATGGCCTGTTTCTGTTGCTCCCCTCTGAGAGGAGGTTCTAGTAGGACCACCCGGTGCATGGCCGGTGGTGGGCATGGCTATGGTGGGTGTGGCCAGCTCAATGTCACTACCCTTCAAAAAGACCTCGACTATGTATCAGAATGGTCAAACAAATGGCAACTTCAAGTCTCAACAAATAAATGTTCTGTCTTACATATTGGTTAAAAAAAACCAGAAAATAAAATACAGGCTGAATAGTCAAGACTTTGTTGATGATCCAAACTCTGTCAAGGACCTTGGAGTTCTCATCTCAAATGATCCAAGTGCAAGAGCCCACTGTAACTACATAGCCAAAAAGGCGTTAAGAGTTGTTAAAATAATCCTACGTAGCTTTTTCTCTGGTAATATTACACTACTAACTAGAGCATACAAAACATTTGCTAGACCAATACTCGAATACAGCTCATCAGTCTGGAACCCACATTACGTATCTGATATTAACACAGTTGAGAAAGTCCAGAAATATTTCACAAGAAGAGTTCTCCACTCCTCTACTCGTTGCAGAATACCTTATGCCACCAGACTTGAAATTCTAGACCTAGAAAACCTAGAACTACGCCGCCTTCGGTCCAATCTAAGTATAGTACATAAAATCATATATTGCAATGTCCTACCAGTCAATGAATACTTCAGCTTCAACCGTAACAACAAAAGAGCAAACAATAGATACCGACTCAAGGTTAATCGCACCAAACTCGATTGCAGGAAATAAGACTTCAGCAACAGAGTCGTCAATGTCTGGAATACTCTACCTGACTGTGGTTTCTTCCCCAAACCCCAAAAACTTTAACCTTAGACTGTCTACTATTGACCTCACCCCTTTCCTAAGAGGTCTGTAGGGGGCGTGCATAAGCGCACCAACATGCCTACCGTCCCTGTCCTATTGTTTCTTTTTATTTTTTTTATTTTTCTCATATGTATCCATGTATTCATAACTATGTTTTTACTTATACCGATTATCTTGTAAGCAATTGACAAACCAAATAAATAAATAAAATAAAATAAATAAATTCGGGGGCACCTGTGGTGGCCAAGTGCTAAGGCAGGACTTCCCTCAGACTCTCCCTCACTCTCATTATAGTCTCCTTCCTTCTTTTCTTCCTTCCTTTCCTTCCTTCCTGGTCTTATTTTTCCTTTCCTCTTCATTCTCCTTTCTTCTTCCTTCCCCTCTTTCCTTCTTTTTCCTTCCTCGCTCTCTTCCCCTCTTCCCTTCTTTCTCTTTTCTCTTTCCTCGTTTCCTTTCTCCTTTCCTGTCCCTTCTTGCCTGATCAAATGCAAAAGAAGAAATGATTCCCTTTCGGTTTTGTTTTAAGTTAGTTTCGCTAGCCCTCCACCAGTGAAAACGGAGCATGCTGTTTCCAGGCCAGATCCAAGCACCGTCACTTAGGGGTGCACCGAAACTAAGGCTTTGAGCTTGACCACCCTGGGTGTAGCGCAGCAAAGGAGAGCTCAAAAGCAAGCATGGCTTTGCGTGACCCTGAATCCGGTCCTCGTGCAACCACTGGTGATCTAAATAGAAGGCAAAATCTCCCTGCTTTCATCAGTTCTGGTTACATCAGGGCTGCTTCTATTTTTAGGAACCCAGTCTCTGACAACGCCCCTAGGCTGACTAAAAAGATCAAGGCCCTTTCCTTTTTCCTGGATCAGGAAGCTTTCCAGCATCCTGGAGAGGAAAAAAAAAATTAAATATTTAAAAACCACTTGGCAATCTCTGAGCTCGGAGGGACGCAACCCACTGCCTTCCTTAACCGGCACTACCAGAATAGCAGAAAGTAAAGGTGTTGGTGCTTGACAGGTTGCGTGAGTCATATGTTTGAGGCCAGGAATGACATGCCTGCCTCAGAACAATGGGAGATTACATCTTTTGGAGGCTCTTATTCCCTTTGCCTGTTTCAATGAAACCTGATCTGGGATCTCGCTCTCTTTGCCCGAGTTCAGATTCAACAGAATAACAAGAGTTGGATCATGGGACTTTGGAGGTCTTCTAGTCCAAGCCCCTGCTCAGGCAGGAAACCTGCTGTCCCATTTCAGACCAATGGCTGTCCAGTCTCTTCTTAAAACCTTCCAGTGATGGAGCAACCACAACTTTCGAAGATGAAGGCGTTCCACGGATTAATTGTTCTCCCTGTCAGGAAATATCTCCTTCGTTCTAGGCTGCTTCTCTCCTTGATGAGTTTCCTTCTGTTGCTTCTTTCCTCTAGACTAGACATACCCAATTCCTCAACCATTCTTCGTATGTTTTAGCCTCCGGTCCCTTAATCATCTTGGTTTCTCCTTCCTTGATTGCTCTGCACTCCTTTAATATCCTTTTTTATGTCATGGTGACCATATCTTTTTATTCTATAAAGTGTTTCACTTGTATAAAGCATTTGCATCAGTGGTGAGATTCAAACTTTTTTTTACTACGGGTTCTGTGGGCGTGGCTTGGTGGGCGTGGTGTGGTGTGGCTTGGTGGGTGTGGCTTGGTGGTCCCCACCCCACTAACCTGCTCTCCAGCTCTGTTCTCCTGTGGAGGGCAACCAAAGAAGACCCAGCCAATCAGCTTCAGGAGGCAGCAAAGACATGTGGGCGGGGCCAACCAGAGGTGGTATTTGCCAGTACTCTGAACTACTCAAAATTTCTGCTCCCGGTTATCCAGAACTGGTCAGAACCTGCTGAATACCCACCTCTGATTCCCTCCTCACCCCACTAACCTGCTTTCCAGCTCCGCTCTCCTGTGCAGGGCAACCAAAAAAGACCCAGCCAATCAGCTGGGACTCAATGGGTGGCAGAGAATAGATGGGGGCGGGGCCAGTCAGAGGTGGTATTTGCCGATTCTCTGAACTACTCAATATTTCTGCTACCGGTTCTCCAGAACCAGTCCAAACTGGCTGAATACCCACCTCTGATTTGCATTACAAATATTTGTATTCATATCATGTGTTTGATTCTATAAAGTGTTTTTACAGGTAGCCTCAACCACAAGTGAGCCCCCCCCCCATTTTTTTTGTTACTAAGTGAGACACTTGTTAAGCAAATTTTGCCCCATTTAATGACCTCTCTTGTCACAGTTGCGAATCACGGCGCTTGTTAAGTTAGTAATCCGCTTGTTAAGTGAATCTGGCTTCCCCGTTGAGACCTTGCTAGTCAAAAGGTTGCAAAAGAGGATCGTGTTGACCCCAGGATACGACGATCATCATAAATGTGAGTTTCCAAGTATCTTAATTCTGATCATGCAACCGTGGGGAGGATCGTAAGTGTGAAAACTGGTCATACGTCCCTTTTTTTCAGTACCGTTGTAACTTCAAATGAACTGTTGTAAGTCAAGGACTGCCTGTATTTGTATAAAGTATTTTTATTGCCACAGAATCTTGCAAATCTGAGCATGCTCCCTTCTCCTCTCCTGATTGGATGAAGCATTTTCTCCAGTTAGTTCTTGGTTCTGGGCTCAAACCCTGCTTATCTGACTGTTTCCTCCTTAATGGTTCTTCCTCCCTCAAGGCCATTCGCTCTGACCTCTTTTTCAAGTTTATCTCCAGGTTGAATTCACCAACAGGGTTGCCCTTCTCACCATTGCAAAGGTCTCCTGGTGTTATCTTTTTTATTATTGTAAGTTAAAACATTTAATTAAAAAAATATTATTTTAACAAGCATACAAAGGTCTCCTGGGACAACGCCACACCTTTGCCTTTCTAGGGATCTTATTTAGAGGGCAAAGACTTTCTTCTCTGTGTCTTGAATTAACTTCAATCAATCAGAATAGAGCTGGAAGGGGCCTTGGAGGTCTTCTAGTCCAGCCCACTGCTCAAGCAGGAGAACTTATACTATCTCAGACAAGTGACTGTCGAATTTCTTTTTAAAAACCTCCAGTGATGAAGCTCCCACAACTTCTGAAGGCAATTTCTGTTCCACTGGTTCATTGTCCTCACTGTTCGGAAGCTTCTCCACAATTCCAGGTTGATTCTCTCTTTGATTAGTTTCCATCCATTGTTTCTTGTCCTGCCCTCAGGGGCTTTGGAGAATAAGTTGACCCCCCTCCCCTCTTCTTTGTGACAGGCCCTCAAATACTGAAATAATGCTATCATGTCTCCCCTAGTCGTTCTTTTGTCTAGACTGGCCAAACCCAATTCCTGCAACCATTCTTTAGCCTTAGTTGTTCTTCTTTGCACTTTTTCCAAAGTCTCAACATCTTTTTTTTGTAATGTGGTGACCCAAATTGGATGCAATATCCCAGGAATGGCCTTTTAGCCATCTTCAGTAAGTTTGCACATTAAAATGTAGTAAACACTACAGAGGGAGCTTCCAACTGTTGAAAACGGAGCTTTGGGATTAAACTGGTGTAACAACTGGTTCAGTGAGTGTGCGCAGTGTTTGCAACTCATCTTCTGCTGCGAGCCCTGTGTGTAAAACAGATGACGCGCGGCAATCCACTATACCGTATGAAGCAGCTGAGCTGGGAAACCCAGAAATAAAGCACAGACTAGAGCCAAGGCCAGTGGGCGGACCCAACAGCTGATCATCAGAGAAAACCAGTTTGCTCACAGCTGATCATCGGAGTGAACCAGTTTGCTCACAGCTGATCGTCAGAGTGAACGGTTTGCTCACAGCTGATCATCAAAGCAAACCAGTTTGCTCACAGCTGATCATTGGAGTGAACGGTTCGCTCACAGCTGATCATTTGGAGTGAACCGGTTCGCTCAGCTCGTTGGAGTGAACGGTTCACTCACAGCTGATCATCAAAGCAAACCAGTTTGCTCACAGCTGATCATCGGAGTGAACCAGTTCGCCTGAACTGGGCTGAACCAGCACAATCCCACCCCTGGTCAGAACCAGGGTGCTTTTTCAAAAGGCAACCATGAACTGGATGACTCAGAATCTCCATAGACAGCAAGAACCAGTAGAGTTCAACAGTGAAGGTAGGATTGGCTGGGGAAGGGTGGACTCAGGTTCTAATTTCTCCTCCTAGGTATGGAAGATCCTTGGGCGAGTTTCGTCCAGTTCTCTCTCATCCAACGATCAGTGCAGATCAGTGGTAAAGATGCTGGATTAGGAATGGAGAGGCCCAGGTTATAATCCCTACTCAGCTATAGAAGCTTCTGGGAATTTGGAGTCCGTCCTCCCTCAGCAGTGGTGGGATTGAAAATTTTTTACTACTGGTTCTATGGGCATGGCTTGGTGGGTGTGGCGTGACTTGGTGGGCATGGCTTGGTGGGCATGGTAGGGGAAGGATACTGCAAAATTCCTACCCCACTCCAGGGGGAAGATTACTGCAAAATCCCACCCCACTAACCTGCTTTCCAGTTCTGTTCTCCTGTGCAGGGCAACAAAAGAAGACCTGGTCCGAACTGGCTGAATATCACCTCCGTCCCTCAGCCCAAGAACTGGTATGGGGAAGTGGATGATGGGCAGAGCTATCACTGGTGAGAGCCAAGTTCACATCCACACTCATTTATGGAGAGTTCAGGTCAATCTGTCTTTTGGCCAACTCGCTTCAATCAAACCGTGATGGTGTTTGGGGTATATGATACTGATGGAAAAACAGTAGTAGCACTGGGTGGCTCAGCCCTTCCTTATTTCCCTGGAGACCTACCTATCTACAAAGGGGAAGAGGAAAAGACCAGCTTAGGTGAGAGGCAAGAAAAGTACTCTGTGATCAGAAGGCCAAGGGGGAAAAAAAAGACGTGTTGGCCAAGAGTTCCAGGAACTTCCATCTACAGCTAATAAAGGCAATCTAATGTCTTCCAAACCACATCGTGTCCATGTGACCTCTTATTTACCAAGGAATTGAGCAAGGCCAATTGTCTTCTCCACCCACGTTCTCCGTCAGCATCAGGGAGATGAGACAACAGAGAAACAGAAGAGAAGTGAGCAACAATTTAATTACCAGTCTTCCAAGTAGTTTTCCCCCCCCCCCCCTCTATAGTTCCTAAAGTTGACACAGAAAATTCTCTAAGTGAGAAGTTGGTTTCACTGGCTGGTCCTTTCAACATTTTTTTTAAAATTCATCACCATGAGCTAAATACTCATCAGAGGTGGTATTCAGCTGGTTCTGACCGGTTCAGGAGAACCAGTAGTGAAAATTTTGAGTTCGGAGAACCAGCAAATACCACCTCTGACTGGCCCCGCCCCCATCTATTCTCTGCCTCCCCATTGAATCCCAGCTGATTGGCTGGGTCTCCTTTTGTTGCCCTGCACAGGAGGACGGAGCTGGAAAGCAGGTTAGTGGGGTGGGGAGGGAATGGGGATTTTGCAGTATCCTTCCCCTGCCATGCCCACCAAGCCACGCCCACAGAACCGGTAGTAAAAAAATGTGAATCCCACCACTGATACTCATGTTGCCAGTTTCCCAGTTGTCATTTCATTGCTTTGTCCTGCACCATAGAGTAAGACAACATGAATTGAGCTCCCTGAGGATGGGATATTGTACACACGTGGTTTTGGTGAGGAGGTGGATTGGGGGGGAGGGGGGGGGGAAGGATCAAAAAAAGATTTGTAGATACATTAAGGCACATCTATCTTGAAAAGTTCCAGTTTCTACAGTGGGTGAGCCAGAGATAATTTTCTATCTGATTTGCATCTATATCCTTGATGAGTCTGCTGTTTGAAATGCGGTAAGTTCCTCCTAGCCAGCTGTTCCAAACTAGTTCCTTCTTTAGTTCCTCAATAAATCTACATGATTGACAGCCTTATTCGAGACCCACCCTGACCATTTTCGCCACTTCCATTACAAAACAATGTAAAGGGGGAGGTGGGGAAAACCATGTCCTTCAACTGACTCTTGACTTTTGATGAGTTCATGATCCTGTTCCTGTGGTTTTCTCGAAACCAACACAACAACCCCAGACTAAAAACAATATTTTATTTGAGCCAAGCTCATCATATGATGTCCATCCGTTGTGGGCATGTTGTGTGGATGGCCGATGGGCAGATTCCAAAAGAAATCGGGAGGATTAGTGCAGGGAAAGTGCCCTAGAGGGAGACCCAAGCTGCAATATAAGGATATCTGCAAGAGGGATCTCTAGACTTTGGGAATGGACCTCAACATCTGGGAAACCTTGACCTCTGATCATGCAGCTTGGAGGCTAAAGACGCAGCATGGCCTTCTCCAAGTCAAAGAAGAGACTCTTGTTGGGCAGGCTGAGGCCAAGGGGCAGCCCCAGAACCGGCAAAACAGGGGACAGACTGTATCTGTCCTCAGTGTGGAAGGGATTGCCACTCTTGAATTGGCCTCTTTAGCCACACTGGATGCTCTTTTAGGGCCTCTTTTCAGAGCACAATACCATCGTCTCTTGAGACTGAAGGATGCCAATGAATATGAAGCTGCTTGGCTATTGTTTTTTTCCCCTCCACATTTTTAATTTTTAGCTCTGAGATGGGTCCCTCATCCAAGTACTGACTAGTTCAATCCTGCTTAGCTTTTGGTATCAGATCCACAAAAGTCAAGAAGACAATTGTCTGCCTTGGTGGGATTAAAGATCCCACCTGCTCTATTGATTTAGCACCTGTCAGAACTGCCATCACATGCTTGAGCATCCCTTGTGCTAGCTAGCACTCTGCCCTGAACTAGGGAGGGAGGGAGGGAGTTGGACAGAGAGGGCGAGAGGCTAACTACTCATTGCACCACCCAGAGACATCAACTCAAGATCAAAATGCTGGGAATCAGAGGTGGGTATTCAGCAGGTTCTGAGCAGTTCTGGAGAACCAGTAGCGGAAGTTTTGAGTAGTTCAGAGAACCGGCAAATCTCACCTCTGACTGGCCCCGCCAACCCCATCTCTTCTCTGCTTCCCATTGAGTCCCAGCTGATCGGCTGGGTCTTCTTGGGTTGCCCTGCTCAGGAGAACAGAGCTGCAAAGCAGGTTAGTGGGGTGGGGAAGAAATGGGATTTTGCAGTATCCTTCCCCCAGGAATGGGGAGGGAATGGAGATTTTGCAGTATCCTTCCCCTGCCACACCCACCAAGCTACGCCCACAGAGCCGGTAGTAAAAAAAAAAAAAAAGTTGAATCCCACCACTTCTGGGAATGGAATGCAACAGTTCCCAAAACATTTTATTCAAATATAATTGAACAATAACAGACTATAAGCAAGAGGGAGGAACTGGGGAGGAATTGGACAAGAAAAGTTAACCAGGAAAGTTTGCCGCATGAATTTCAGTTCCAGCTTTGCTATATTGTAATCCACTTGGCCTTTAGTATACCTTTCACCCTGAATGGAGTCGAAGGTCGTTCTTACTTCTTACTTAAGGGACTAAGTTGAGGCTGGAGTGAGAGCACCCCTGCTGTTTGTTGTATTATCACAGTTGATAGAACATTCTTTGAACTGAGATCAACTCCAGCTTTTTATTATTATTATTATTCAATGCAACAATTAGTGGTGGTGAGTTTTTCTTTTTTTATGTCTTCATCTATCCCACACTCGTATTTCCTGGTGCTGTGGTTTTCCTTCCAAGCACTGGGGGGACGGACAACCTAAAGTTTTTAATCTTCTGAAGATCGGCCAAGTGCTGTGCAACAAGGGAATTAAATATCCATGCAACTTTCCCCTGTAATAAATTAAAACAGATGAACACACAAGCACAATGAGAACGCTCCCTTGAGATTTGCTTCAAGGAAAAGCCACTCTGGGTGATGAGGTTGTGTTCATGCAATACTTCCCATCGTTTGCCAAAGAATTCTCAATGTTTGGGTTTGAGTTACATCATTCGTTGGGTTTCATCAATCTGGGTTTGGTTCCAATGATTGTGTGGTTAAATTCCTGCCTTCTTAGCGCATCTCCAATAGTAAACTATTACCAGTTCTTTGGAGATTCTAGTGACTCCGCTCCCTACTAGTACTTATGATGTTAATTAGTTGGATGATGAAATGTCTTCAAGGAAACAACCAAGCTCAGAGAACCTCAAGGATTCCCCCATTTCAACCCGGAACTACAAATAATTCTCATCTATCGATTCTAGTGAGGGTTTGATCCTGCTCATCCACCTTACCCATTTTCTTCCCACATTCCTACTTTCCATAGCTCCGCCGAGGACAATAATTTCCCCAGTCGATTCTCCACTTCCGTCACATTTCCATAGTCTGTGAGTTTCTGCTTGACAATCATCAACTCAAGGGAGCAACCAGATTTTAATTGGCCCGAGACTGAGTGATTGGTTTCTCCTACATTTCTTAAACTATAAATGATTCCTACTACGGCAGGTGGGTGTGCATCACTTGCTAATTGTTGGATAGTAAGCAATTTAGAGACTCTTGGCAGCTGGGGATTTAGAAGAGAGAAACTTTCAGGGTCTCCTCCAGGGGGTGGGGCTGCTACCGGTTCACACCAGTTTGGGCAAACCGGGTGTTAATTTTACATCTGGTTCGCCAAACCAGTAGTTTAATGACTGGCTGGCCCCGCTCACTCCACTCCTCCCACAAGTCTCCACGTGGCCCATTTTGGGTCCCAGGTAAGTAATTTTGGGTCCAACACCAACCATAAGAACCTCCGTTGTCGCCCTGACCTAACCATACAGCAACGTGCCCGCTCCCGTGTACTCCACACTGAACTCAAAAAACGTCTAGACAATGGAGAGAAGGACCTGTACATTGACTACCATGCTGACTGTATCAAAAGTAAGCCACACAACCCGCAACTCAGCTTTAACCCTCAACCACAACCCTACCTCAACCGATCCACCATCACCCAAGACTAGGCATGCACGCCCCTAACTACCTCAATTCCAACTACTACTGGCCTTAAATGCAAACTACTCAATGCAAGAAGCCTCGTGAATAAAATACCTGAATTTTTCCTCCTACTAAATATGGCTAAATTCGACATTATATTTGTCTGTGAAACATGGCTCAATGCATCTCTCCCTGACTCCATTACCACAGTAAGGGACTATCATGTTTACCAATCAGATCGTGAAATTCGTAGAGGAGGTGGTGTTGCTATCTTCTATAAAAAGTCCTTACATCTAAAAAATATCCAAGTTACCCAGGAGCTTGCTCTTCCTGAGACCATCATCTGTGAACTATCCTTAAATATCACAATTCGATTCTTACTATGTTACAGAGCACCTGATTATGACATCGAACATGTAAACAAGCTAAATACATTACTAACATGGGCTGCATCCTGCCCATACCCTTTTATCTTTCTTGGTGATTTCAATCTACCTCATATTGACTGGACCCTAAATGAATGTACAACTGAAATCATACACACAACCTTCTACAATGCTATTACAAATCTGGGACTGGAACAACTAGTAACCAACAACACTAGACTAAACAACTGCCTCGATCTCATCTTCTGCAATAGTTTGAATTTAATTTACGGAATACAAACTAAAGAACCCTTTTCCAGCAGTGACCACAATATGATTGACTTTTGTCTCAACATACGCCCACACAAAAATCACCACAATGATGTAATCCCCAATTGTAACTTCAAAAAGGCAACTATGATCTTATAGACAACGATCTCTCATCCCTTGATTGGCAATCTCTATTCACTGGATGCAATACTGTTGAAGACCATTACAACATATTTTTACTTGAAGTCAAAAGAGTCATCAAACTATATGTACCAACAACAACTCCCAAAACAAAACAAAAAGCAGATTACCCATAACAATAAGGAAACTTCAATCCAAAAAGAGATCACTCTGGCGGAAAAACAAATCTGGTCACGTTGCCAATTTCAAAAGCCGATACAAAAATTTATGCCACCAGATAAAGACCGAATGCACCAATTATCACATTAAACAAGAGGAAAACCTTCTAAGCACCAATTCCACCCGTGCTTTTTACAATTTTGTAAACAACAAACTAAAAGACTCAAGGTCCATCCCACCCTTGATAGGACCTGATGGTAAAGACTGCAACGACGACACCATTAAAGCCAACCTCTTTAACACATTCTTCGGCTCAGTATTTGTAAACAGCAACGGATCATGCCCAGTATTTCCTAGCCGTACCACAGATAACAACAATGATCTAATACATATCGATTTTACAGAATACAATGTTGAAAAAGCACTACGCAATCTAAAACCATCTCTATCTATTGGACCGGATGGAATATGTGCCTACTTCTTTAAAAAGCTATCCACTGCCATAGCCAAACCTCTAAGCATAATCTTTGAAAAATCTTTCAGGACCAGCTCCTTGCCTAACCTATGGTCACAAGCCACAGTCATCCCCATCTTCAAAAAGGGAGACCCAAGCCTAGTTGAAAATTACAGACCAATCTCCTTATGCTGCGTCACCTGTAAAGTCATGGAATCAATTATTAACCAATCCATCATCCTCCACTTAGAGACAAACAACCTACTCTCCAATAAACAATTTGGTTTCAGAAAAAAACTATCCTGTAATCTGCAACTCTTACACTGCAAAAACATATGGACAACACAACTCGACCAGGGCAAAGCAATAGACGCAATCTACATAGACTTCTGTAAAGCCTTTGATTCAGTGGTACACGACAAACTACTCCTAAAAATAAAATCCTATGGTATCTCTGGACAACTGAATAACTGGATAGAAGCATTCCTGGCAAACAGACAACAAATGGTCAAAATTGGGAGTGTCCTATCAAATCCAGTACCTGTCAATAGTGGTGTCCCCCAAGGCAGTGTTCTAGGACCAACTCTCTTCATACTCTACATAAATGACCTCTGTGATCATATTAAGAGCAATTGCGTTCTTTTCGCTGATGATGTAAAGCTGTTCAATACCACAGACAATACTGCTACCCTACAAAAAGATCTTGACTATGTATCACATTGGTCAAACAAATGGCAACTTCAAATCTCAACAAATGAATGCTCTGTCTTACATATTGGCAAAAAAAATCAGAAAATAAAATACAAGCTGAATAGTCAAGATCTTGTTGATGACCCAAGCTCTGTAAAGGACCTTGGAATACTCACCTCTAATGATCTAAGTGCTAGAGCCCACTGCAACTACATAGCCAAAAAGGCATTAAGAGTTGTTAACCTAATCCTACGTAGCTTTTTCTCTGGTAATATCACACTACTAACCAGAGCATACAAAACATTTGCTAGACCTATACTCGAATAGGAGTTCATCAGTCTGGAACCCACATTACGTATCTGATATTAGCACAATTGAGAAAGTCCAGAAATATTTCACAAGAAGAGTTCTCCACTCCTCTACTCGTTGTAGAATACCTTATGCCGCCAGACTTGAAATTCTAGAACTAGAAAACCTTGAATTACGCCGTCTTCGGTCTGATTTAAGCATGGTATATAAAATCATACATTGCAATGTCCTACCTGTCAATGAATACTTCAGCTTCAACCATAACAACACAAGAGCACACAATAGATACAAACTCAAAGTTAACCGCACCAAACTTGATTGCAGGAAATACGACTTCAGCAATAGAGTGGTCAATGTCTGGAATACTCTACCCGACTCTGTAGTTTCTTCCCCAAACCCCAAAAACTTTAACCTTAGACTGTCTACTATTGACCTCACCCCTTTCCTAAGAGGTCTGTAGGGGGCGTGCATAAGCGCACCAACATGCCTACCGTCCCTGTCCTATTGTTTCTCTTATTCTTCTTTTATCTTTCTTATATGTACCCATTTCATGTATTCACAACTATGTATACACTTATACTTATTATCTTGTAAACAATTGGCAAATCAAATAAATAAATAAAAATAAATAAATAAATAAGTGCAGGGCCCACGCAGAAGCTCGGGGAGTGGGCCTCCCTGAATTTCAGGAGGGCCAGAAATGGGCCCGTTTCCAGCTTCCAGAGAGCCTTTGGAGCCCGGGGAGGCCGTTTTCACCCGCTGGGAGGCTCAAGGAAAGCCTCCAGAGGCCAGGGAGGGTAAAAATGGCTCCCTTGCCATGGTGCAGGAGGCCAACTTGTTTGAGAAAAGAACTGTTGCATGTGTGTGTGTGTGTGTGTGTGTGTGTGTTGGTTTCCATAATTTCCTCCACAATATAGCAACTATCAGCTTTGGAAGCCATATTTTACTTCGAAGCTCAAAGCTGCCACATTTTAATGCCTGGGAATTTGGGAGTGGGGGAATGCATAGAGTGGTAGAAAGTTAGACTCAACAACATTCTTCTCATAAAGTCAAGGACAAGTGACCCTGCACCTGGAGAGGAGGGTCTGGAGGAAGGTCTCTAGTTGGGACGATGGGGGATTGGGGCATGTGATGAGCTGATGGGTGCAGGGGAGGGGTTTGTGAATTTTCAATTGGGAAGGGGAAACCTGGAACTCTCAAGATTCAGGTTTTCCCAGATGTACCAATAGGACTTCAATAAATTCTTACTTGGATTAACTTTGTTTCTGAGTGCTGAATGAAATGGGGAGTTTCATTAGAATGCTGACAGTAGTAACATTTACATAACTTTCTCTCCTCCCCCTACCCCCCCAAAAAATGTGTTCCCATCCCATCAGCTTAAACACTCCTTCTTGCTGGTGAAGAATGAGAGATAGCAGTAGACCAAGGGTCTTCAAACCTGGCAAGTTTAAGTCTTGTGGACTTCAACTCCCAGAAATCCTGAGCTAACATGACTGGAGGAGGAATTGTGGGGGTTGAAGTCCACAAGTCTTAAAAGCTGCCAAGTTTGGAGACCTGTGCTATAGCACCTAAGATTTTTGGCTTAAGACAAGAGTCTTCAAACTTGGCCAGTCTTAAAGCTATCAAGTTTGGAGGCCTCTGCAGTAGACACTCTTCAGAGTCAACCTTTCAATAAATGACATGGTTCCCATTGGACTGTCACAACATTCCAATCTTTTTTTAAAAAATAAAGTGATTTTTACAGCTCTCTCTTGAGTACTCAAAGTTTTACAAAGCCATAAAAACAACTGAACCTTGGGATAATATCTTGGGGTAACATCAAGTGATGAAAAATATAACTTTCAACCCCTCCCTGCAACCCACAACCACCTGATAGCCACCGCCTGAGGCTGAAGTAGGGGGAAAATAAAGACCAAAGGCAAGGAAAAGTTAGGCCAGAGTCATGGAGGTCCACTGAAAAGCAAAATCTGGACCGGTGGTACTCCAAACCAAAATTTGTTTCTCTTTTCTCATGTGACTGAGCTTAAAAGTTTTTTTGGGCTGGACTTACCTGTCCCACTCTCTTCTATTCTCTGAAATTCAAGTAACTCAAGAGTCCGCCTTTCCGGGATGAAGGATGTTCCTGATTCAGGATCGGTCCAGTTCCACCTTTTGTATTTGTAGCCTGAGGAACCAATCAGAAACTGATTGAGTCTTTGTCAATATCATGGGAAGAGATGACCCATATTTCCTCTCTCTTTTTTTTTTTTTTGAATAATAAGTCAGGGACTAAGAAGTTTCAACATACTTCTGGTGTCCTCACTGTCTCTGATTCCTCCTATTGAAATATGTAGAATTTCGATCAACCTCATCCTGCTCCAATCCCTCATCTGCTTGTAAATCCTGAGATCTTCATGAATCATGGAAGTAGATGGCGTTGACATGAGGGATTCCACAAACCAGCAACTGAACTGATCAAGAGTAGCCGTTTCCCGTTTCTCCGTTTTAGAAATCCCATCAGCACATGATCTTCAGGAGAGAAGAATTCTACTCCATAAGCACAGAGTCTCTATCAAGTAAGAGAAGAACAGAGTTGGAAGGGACCTTGGAGGTCTTCTAGTCCAAACCCTTGCTCAAGCAGGAGACCCTATACCTGTGATGGCAAAGCTATGGCACGCGTGCCACAGGTGGCACGCAGAGCCATTTGTGCCAGCACGTGAGCTGCAGGCAAACTTACCTCACTGCGCATGCGCGCACCTCACAGCTGATTTTCGGCTGGTGTGAGGCCTTTTTTGGCCTCCCAAAGGCTTGAAGAAGGCTTCTGAAGGCTTCTGCAGGCCGAAAAGTAGGCCCATTTCCTCACTTCCTGTTTTTCCGAAAATACCGGAAGTGATTAAATGGGCCTAGTTTTTGGCCTGCAAAGCCCGCAGAAGCCTGCTGTGAGGCACGGTGCAGGTAAGGGGGTGGCAGAGGATGGGTGGGGATTGCGTGTGTATGTGTAGGGGGCATGGAGGGGCGCGCATTGCCTTCTGTAAGCGCGCATACAATTTTTGCCACAGCAGCCCCAAAAGGTTAGCCACCACTGCCCTATACCGTGCCAGACAAAGTATTTGAAGAGCTGACAGAACTACCAGCTTAAAAGAGTGATGGTTCTTGGTTTTCTTTGAAGACGTTTCGCTTCTCATCCAAGAAGCTTCTTCAGCTCTGACTGGATGGTGGAGAATGGAAGGATTCATTTTTGCAAAGAAAAACCAGTTGCCCCTTGAAAAATGCACCTTTGGGATAAGCATGACCTGGATGGCTGAGAATCTCCATAGATCTGATCTGATGGCACCTTTGCTAAAAATATTTCCGAGTTCAGGTTGGCCACAACGGTTCAGAGGGATCACTTCCTTTGGGAAACAATGCAAACGAAGAGGATGGGCTCTCCTTGTGATGTCTTATCAATCTAAGAATCTTAAAAACAACCTCATGCCCACTAAAGAGTCATGCCATTAATACAAGGTAGGTGTGTGAGCTCATTAATTTGACCACTCCATTATTGCTGAGCCCAAGGTGTTGGCACAGAAATGGCTGAGTCACTGCCCTCTAGCTGAACTACCCTGCCCTCAGTTCAATAGGTTCTTCATTGCCTACAGAAGCAATCCCTGGAAAACCCAACTGATTCGAAGAGGAAATTCTGTTATTTCACCACCGAACAGACTCACGTTAAACATGACTTCACCTTCAACATTCAAGGGGTTGCGCGTGCAACACCCAGCTCTTTGTAGATCACGTGCTTGGAATGAGCAAGAGTTCCTTTGTGCAAAATTCTAGAGAAGATTGGGAAAATGGGTTTTGACTCAAGATCTTGCTTCCATTTGAACGTAACCCCGGTCCAGTTGGGCCCTGATTAGATAGCTAGTCACTGCCCTGGTCTTCAGCCCATCCATAAGCTGAATTTCCCCTCAGCTGCACTCCCAATGAAATACCATAAAAGGTAACAATGGAAGAAACCGATGTCAATTGGACCAGAGAGAAGTTCTCAGGAACAAGGGCCTTCTCCAGTTCTAGTTCACCCATTGGTTAAAAAACCAGGGTTGTCCTTGTTAATATTATTTTATTGTTTTAACAGATAATCAGGGTTGGAAGGGACCTTGTAGATCATCTAGTCCAATCCCCCACTCAAGCAGGAGACCCTACACCATTTCTGACAAAGGGCAGTCCAATCTCTTCTTGAAAGACTCCAATGATGGCGTTCCCACAACTTCCGAGGGCAACTTCTGTTCCATTGGTTGATTATTCTGTCAGAAAGTTTCTCATTTCCAGGTTGAATCTCTCCTTGTTCAGTTTCCATCCATTATTCCTTGTCTGGCCTTCGGGTGCTTTGGAAAATAGCTTGACCCCTTCCTCTCTGTGGCAGCCCCTCAGATATTTGAACCCTGCTATCCTGTCTCCCCTGGTCCTTCTCTTCCCTAAACTAGCCAAGCCCAGTTCCTGCAACCGTTCTTCATATGTTTGAGCCTTCAGTCCCCTCATCATCTTGGTTGGTCTTCTTCGCATTCTTTCTAGAGTCTCAACATCTTTTTTACAGCGTGGTGACCAAAACTGGATGCAATACTTTAGGTGTAGTCTTACTAAGACTTTATAGACTGGCATTAGTACCTCACCTGATCTTGATTGTATCCCTCTGTTCATGCAACTTTTTTTGTTTTGGAAAACAAAACAAAACAAACACACCATTTGTTTAGGCCTCAGGGACTCAAAAGAGCATAAACAGTTTGCCTGCAGAAGAGGAAGCTGACTTCAAAAGTATTTGGCCTGTCTTCAGTATAATTGAGATTAAAGTGACAGGAGGACAACTGAAGAGCAGGAAAATCTTCCTTTCTTGCACTTTTAGGAATCCATTCAGTGGTTCTTGCAACATCTCTGCGATGGAGAAATAAAACTTCAGATAATATTGTTCATTATAGTGATTGAGGGGGCGGGGAGTATGTTTCCTCTGTACCACTTTGGTACACTTTTTAAAAAAACTGTTAAGTATCTTTGTTTTCCACCGTTTTTGCTTTTATGGTGGTAGTAGTCTTGTTTTCCCCTCCCAAAGGTGGGGGGGAACATTGAAATTTCTAAAAGAAAAAGAGACAGAGAAAGAGGGAGGGAGGGACGAAGAAAAAGAAAGAGGAAGAGAGAGAGAGAAAAAGTGAAAGAGCAAAAGAGAAAGAAGAGAGAGAAAGAGAGAAAAAAGTGAAAGAGAGGAGAAAGAGAACGAAAGAGAAAGAGCAAGAGAGAAAAAGAGAAGAGAGTGAAAAAAGAAAGAGAAAGAGAGGAGACAGAGAGAATGAAGAGAAAGAGCGAGAGAAAGAGGAGAAAAAGAAAAAGGAAAGAAAAAGGAGACAGACAGAAAGAGAAATATAGAATTAATGCAACCGTTCTTCATGTTTAGCTTCCAGTCCCATAATCATCTCTGTTGCTCTTCTTTGCACTCTTTTTAAGTTTCAACATCTTTTGTATATTGTGGCAACCAATTAGAAGGGACCTTAGAAGTTTTCTAGTCTAACCCCTGTTCAAACAGGAAACCTTTTCACTAGACTAGACATTCCCAATTCCTGTATCCCTTGTTCATGTTTTAGCCTCCAGTCCCCTAATCCTCTTCATTGCTCTTCTCTACACTCTTTCTAGAGTCTCAACATCTCTTTTACACTGTGGCGACCAAAACTAGATGCAGAATTCCAAGTGTGGCCTTAAAGGTAAAGGTTCCCCTGCACATCTGTGCTAGTCGTTTCCGGCTCTAGGGGACGGTGCTCATGTCTGTTACAAAGCCGAAGAAGAGACAGCGCTGTCCGAAGATGTCTCCGTGGTCATGTGGCCGTCATGACTAAACGCCTTCGAAGGCGCACGGAACACTGTTCCCTTCCCACCAAAGTGGTCCCTGTTTTTCTACTTGCATTTTTTACGTGCTTTCAAACTGCTAGGTTGGCAGAAGCTGGGACAAGTCATGGGAGCTCACTCCGTGACATGGCGCTGGGGAGTCAAACCACCAAACTGCCGACCTGTCTGATTGACAAGCTCAGCAGCTTAGCCACTGAGCCACCTGCTGAGTGTTAGAATCCCAATATTTCCAGATTCTGGGATTGTAAGATTGAGCCTGAAATTGAGACAAAGCTCTTGCATGCTCTCTGTATTTTACTACGTTCCCCGAATGCCATAATTTAATCTGGCTGGAGAGCTAACTTCTACTAGCATGCCAACCTGGCTGTAATCGTCCTGTTCCTCTCAATTCCCTGAAATTTGTTAAAATTTGGACGTTCTGATTAAATCGGAGCAAGTTCAGGAATTGAGATCTGTAGAAAAAGTGTCTGTGGTTCTATTCTCCTCTCTCTCCCAGATCGGCTACATACATAACCTTGTGCCAAGACATGTAAGGTGTGGGGGCGGGGATTTTTCAATCTTATCTTTACTAAAGCAATACAATTTTACTACTCTTATGTTCATGGAAATTCTCGGTCAATCTGACATGTTAGTCTGGAACAAACAAGTCAGCCTGTTTGAAGTGTGCCATTACCCTTGTCCTCGATGCTTATCTGTGGGAATTATTATGCAAGATAATGTAAAAAATCCCAAGTGCATTCAAGGCTACTCACATTGCTAGACAGAGAACTGGCAGAAAAGAATTTCTGCCAATCCACAGATATTCCCATCACTTGAAACGATGTGTGTGTTTTTTTTTAATTTTATTTTCAGCAAAACCAGTCATCACCTTCCTTTTATTCAGAAGGGGATTGCAATTTCTAATTCTCCTTTTAAATTGAGTTGTACTCACAAGAAGGCTTTGCAATGAGGAAACATTTCTTAAACACATGGTGTGTGTGTGTGTATTTTTAAATCTGCTTTCTGGAGCTCGTGATGATGGACCAGGTTCAACCATGATCCAATACAGACGTCCAAAAGTTATTTTTATTGCACTCAATCTGCAAGGATCTTAGGACTCTGCTAAATTAGAAGCCTGGTTTGCCAAGTTAAGAGCCACAAGCTAATTCTACATCTGTTTAAAGGAAAGGTAAAACATCTGGATTGGGAAGATCCCCAATGCTTCCTTAAGAGGGAGCCTTCTTTCTTGAAGAAGACTGGGCTATGCTCCATTTTGAAGAGGACAAACCTGGATGTAGGAGTTTTAGAAAACTAAATTAGTCTTCAACCTTTCTTAACCAGTTCCACAGTACCTATATGAATCAAATTATCTAGACCCTTTTTGAGTTTGGTTTCCAACCTGGTTACAGATGGGCATTAGTTGGGCTCTGTTTGGGAAGAAGTCTTTTGTCCTTCAATATATGGTATCTTACTAGTCTGCCTCAAAGGGGCTATAGCTAACGCAATTCTAATGTATCCTTACGATTTTTATTGACTGTTTCCTAGTATGATTTGATTGATGACTATCGTTAAGTGTCGTATCTGATGATTCTCAAATCTTGACGAATGTATTTTTCTTTTATGTATACTGAGAGTATTTACACCAAGACAAATTCCTTGTGTGTCCAATCACACTTGGCCAATAAAGTATTCTATTCTTGGTTGTATAAACCGAGGCCCAGAATCAAAATCAGGTGAAGTATTAGTACCGCTTTAAAAAAACCTTAGTAAGGCCACACTTGGAATACTGCAGGAACAGAGAAGAGAGCAATGTGGGTTGCAAGGCTTATGGGGGAGAAAAGGGCCCTGATTCCCTTCATTAGCTGCAGCTGGGAATACAGTGCATAAAAAAGGCAAGCTGCTTGCAGCAAACTGTTGGGAGCAAACGTGACTTTATCTTGTAGCGTCCCAACTGTGTGAGTTTTACCATGCATTCAAGTCTGAGATTCCTTCTTTTTCCCTGTCAAACTAATTACTTCAGTTTGGTTTGTTTGGATTTTAAGTTACAGTTTGTGTTGACCATGTTTTGGACTGAATTTTCTACACTTAAAGGCTGTCCCTGGGAGAATTTTTCTCCAGACGAAGGTAATCTGGACATTGGGGGCAAAGTTGGGGATAATAAAGGGATTCTTCTTGCATATTTGACTGTGTTGCCTTTGTGACACACCCCTTTGGGTCATCACAAGGTCTTTGTTGAGCTTGGGTTGGTGCATCAGTTGCCACTCTGTCTGCCTGGAACAGGAGGACCTGGCTACAGTCACTCACAGCCTCATCGCTGTGTGGTTCAACTACTGCAGTGAGCTTTGTACTGGGCTGACCTTACTCTGAAACTGCAAACGGTCTCAAGTGTAGCAAAACGACGGGAGCCTATAATACCAGGTCCTGCAAGCCCTGCATTGGTTAATTAATTAATTGGTTAATTTTGGCTCCAATTCAAAGGGCTGATAATTATCCTTGTGTTAAGGGGACAAAAGGAAGGGAAATCTCAATGTAAGCGACCCGAACTCCTGGAAAAAAAGCAGGATATAAACAAAACAAAACAAAATGAAACAAATTAAAATGTGCACTGGATGAGTTTCTAAGCGTCAAAAGCGAAAGACTAGGTCAGGGGTCTTCCAACTTGGCAGCTTTAAGACTTGTGGACTTCAACTCCCAGAATTCCTCCTCCAATCATGTTTGCTCAGGAATTCTGGGAGTTGGAAGTCCACAGTTGCCAAGTTTGAAGACCCTTGGACTAGGTCTACATGTGAATGTTCAATTAAACTGTCCCAAAGGTGCTTTTTTCAAGAGGCATCTGGACTTTCTTGGACTTTTTTCTTTTGAAGACATTTTGCTTCTCATTCCAAGAAGCTTCTTCAGCTCTGACTGGATGGTGGGGAAATGGAAGGATTTATACTCCTTGCAGACAGCTGGTCATTTGCATCCTTTTTAGAGGGTCGTTGAGGCCACTTGGAGGTTTATCTCTGTGTCCTCAGGGTCATCTGAGTGATGCAAATGGGGGTGGAGCCTTCTTGGCCCAATGGGGGTGGAGCCCACCATCCAGTTAGAGCTGAAGAAGCTCCTTGGATGAGGAGTAAAATGTCTTCAAAGAAAAACCAGATAGTGCAGTTGCCTCTCAAAAAAAAAAAAACACCTTTGGGACAACTATGACTTGTATGACTAAGAATCTCATCGATGTTCAATTAAACTGATTTATTGCTATAACCTAGGCAAAGAATTTCTCAACTAACACCTGCTTAGATAGAAGTCCACAGAACTCAAGGGGTGGGGGGAAGGCAGATTGGACTTAGTTCACTTGTGACTACGTAGGGATTCTCGGCCTATCCCTCTTTTAACTCTACCCTCATGTTCTCTCACTCGTTCTCCCACACTTAAGCCCAGAAATACATCACTGGATAGAAGTGAGGGGATATGGAATGGAACAGTGGCATATTAGATTACTATGTATTTTTCACATCACATGTAAATCAGATTCAACACACACTTGCAGTAGTTTTCCAACTGAAATTTAACTCCCTAATTTTTTACAGTTGAATGGCACCTCATGCTTCCAAGCCTTAATTGGGGAAAAAAGCACCTCTCTTTCATAATTCTTGACACAATGTTGGAAATTACCAGAAACTGAATGATGAAGCTTCTCCGAAGTTATTTAAGATGACATTCTTTGAGATTAGCGGCAGGCAAACACTAAAGCTGTAAAAGAACATTTGTTTTGGATTAAAGCACCCGAGAAATAATTTGGCGATAGATGTGTTGGTGAGACAGGAATTGTGAAACGAAAAGCGCAACTGAAAAGCAGAGTTACAAAATAATAGCTCTGTTTTATTTTCCTTTACGCTGCCTTTCGAAGTTGATGGTGGCTATGGTTATGAGGTTACTTCCCCAGCCGTCCTCCTCCGTATGACGCCGGCAAATGAAACACAAAATGCGTCCTGTAATGACAAATTGTGACATCTAAAGGACATAACTTGCTGAGAAAAAACAAGAGGGACCATGGAGTTTAGAAAACCGTGGGAATATCAAAAGCAGAACCATGTTGGCAGGAGTATCTGAAGTAGGGGGTTGGATTAAATGATCTACAAGGGCCCTTCCAACTCTTGTGATTCTGTCTGTCTGAAGACTTGTTTGTTTTCAGCTGTATTATTCAGACAATGGAGGCCATAACCAAAGAAACAGAAGTGTCAGGATTCCATGTGCCATAAATCAGTTTCTACAATTAAGCATGTACACAGGCTAGGTGTCATCCATCACATTCTCCAATTAAAGTTTTTCTAGTCGCTTAGCTACAATCTTGTTTAAGATAAGGTTGGAATGTGCTTCTAAGTTCATTTGCCGTATGCTTCTCCAGTCCTTTCCCCCACTCCCCTCTTTCTTATGCCAACTTGGAAACAAGTGTAGGAATGTTTTACAAGTTGTCAAGAGGTTGGCAGAATGTGAGTTTTAAAAACCAGACAGAGAGAGAAGCACACAGTTTTCCCGTACTTTCCAACAGCAGGATCACATTCCCAGTTCTTCGCTCTAATGTCTAAGACCCTGAAATGAACGTTTCTTTTCCTCTCAGAAGTTCTCGGTGGGACCTCACCTACAAGCTCAGCTGAGCCATGACCTAGTCTCCTTCTGCCATGTCTGTTGACTGGTTGAGTTCTTCTTGAGGTAGGCCGACAGCCTGAGGGGCTTCTTCCTCTTCCTCCTCCTCAGCTTCTCCATCGTCTTCGTCCATTTCAAACACCCGGATGTGCCGTAGGTTTGAACTTAGCTAGGAAAACATGAAGGACAGAACTGGTCCAAACCGGCTGAATCCCACCCCCAATGAAAGACGGTTGAATTTTAAAGCCAACTGCCTCAGAACTGATCTTTCAGTCCTCAGGACAGAGATATTATGTCACTAGCTTGGGTGCTGTCACCCTAAAACTAAAAGCAATTTTGTCCCCCCCACAAGGAAGATAACAAGATAAACTGAGGTGAATGAGAGATTGAGTTACAAGAATTTGTCCCCTGGATTATTTATATCATTCAAAATCAGTAAAGATTTCTTCATTGTCTTTCACAAAAACTCCTTTCTGGGAACAGGGTAATTTTAAGTCTCTTCGTGGATAATGGAGAAGCTTAAAGAGTGGTTATTTACAATTCCAGTCTCCTGAATTGTTATCGGTCTTTTAAAAGCTAATGACTGACCGGTGTCTCCTCAAATAACTTCTTCAACCGTTTATGATGTTTTTTATTTATGGCATAGGTGTAGAAATTAGAAACCAGCAGGAAACGAACAGAAATGAGTAAGCATCCCAAACCAGAAACAGAGAAGGAGTGAAATATCATAGAAGGGAAATAAGATAAACAATGGGTGGATCAAGTGGTGGGATTCCAAATTGTGCGCTACCAGTTCTGCGCGCAGCACTCAAAGACTGCCCTCAGTGACGTGAGCTGTTTTTTTTACCTTAGCTGGGGCATGGCTGAGGCATGGCAATTTGCTCTGCGAATCAGCTGAGGTAAAAATCAATGGAATACAGGATGAAAAAGGGCGGGTGCGGGTGGGCGGGGCCAGCCAGAGGTGGTATTTGCCGGTTCTCCGAACTAGTCAAAATTTCCGCTACCAGTATACCAGAACCAGTCTGAACCGCCTGAATACCACCTCTGGGGTGGATGCATAAAACTAAGACTGACATATCCTTCCTCCACGGAACATAGATAGTTATAACCTTTCATTTAATGGCTCTTTCAAGTTACAATGGCACTGAAAAAAGAGACTTATGACTATTTCTCACACTTACGACTGTTGCAGCATCCCTGTGATCACATGATCAAAATTCAGAGGCTTGGCAACTGGTTTATACTTATGACCGTTGCTGTGTCCCAAGGTCACACGATCCTCTTTTGCGACCTTCTGACAAGCAAAGTCAATGGGAAAGCCGGATTCACTTAACGACCGGGTGATTAACTTAACAGCGATTCCTTTAACAACTGGGCCAAGAAAGGTTGTAAAATGGGGGGAAACTCACTTAACAACTGTCTCGCTTAGCAACTGAAATTTCAGGCTCAACCGCAGTCATTAAAGGATTCTTCCTCATCTCCCCCCCCAATGACTCCTGAAAATGTTAATTCTCCTGAGGCTGATGGACAAATTTAACCTTTTCCTGTCGGGTCTAAGATAACTTGCCATGGCCAGCTCTTCATGGAGACAAGAGTTAGATTAATATTGAAGAATCATTAAAGATGCCAAAAGGAGGGACAGAATCAAATGGGAATGACAAGAAGATAGATAGATAGATAGATAGATAGATAGATAGATAGATAGATAGATGACTTTAAATGCTTAAATTGAATTGCTGAACTGGCCTGCAGCAAGTTGGCCATGGAGAGTTGTGGCCGGCCAGTGGCCAGCAGAGTTGACAGCAGACTCGGACAGTGAGGAGGTTGGGGAGGAACATGGGCTTGTCCTAGAGTCTGGGGAAAGCTCTGACGAGGGCTCTGCGTCGGAGACAGAGATGGGGCCAGGGCCGTCCGACAGTTATCAGCTGCCTTCAGAGTCAGAGATCAGTGGGGAAGAAGAACAGCTGGAGCCCATTCCCAGTGTGCACATTCACAGAGCTGCCAGAAGGGAACAGCTAAGGAACAAGGGTTGACTTGGGAGTAAAGGCACAGGTGGGCGGTGAATGGCCCCTCCTACAGGGAAAGGGGAGTGGAGTTTTGCAGGAGACAGTTCATTTGGGTGAAGATCTGTTCCTGCATTCTTGCTAATTATTGTCTGCTACAGTGTGGCATCTGAAAGATATCAGTCTGGCAACTCTCCAAGCCTGATAAAGGTCGGTAATTGGGAACTCTCTTGAAAGACTGTTGGCCGGGACTTTGCTGGAGAGGAATTCACGGTAAACTAAATAAAAGGGGTTTATCGGGAAGAGGACTCAGCTTTGTGCTTTTGGGGAAGCCTGGGTCAGAACAAGTTGTCCCATTCTGCTCCCTGAAAACCCAACCATCAAGGAGACAACCCGCTTGTACCACTGAACAAACACAACGAAACTCACAACGCAAGACACTTTCCGGATTCCGTTCACTGTGATGTAGCTAGCCTTCATGTTCTCCAGCACCCTCCACTGAGTCTCTGTGTTCACTGTACAAGTAGGGATGCTGTCACGCTGCATGTCTAACCTAACATCCAGAAGAAAACCAAGTAAGAGGAACATAGGCGGTTCTCCCCGATTGCCCAAGATGTCCCCACATCCTTACGAGCAGCCTCGACTTGCAACAGTTCATTTAGTGGCCAAAGTTACGACGTTGCTGCAAAAAGCGACTTAAGACCATTTTTCACACTTATGATCCTTGCAGCCTCCCCATGATGTGATCAAAATTCAGAGGCTCGGCAACTGGCATGTACATATGCCGGTTGCATCCAGGGGTCATTTGATCCCCTCTTGTGACTCATTGACAAGCAAAGTCAATGGGAAAACCAGATTTATTCACAGTCTTTCCAGAGAGTTGTTTAAATCAAACTTTCTCCAAAGCCCTTGAAGTCACTGATTTGGGTCTGATGAGACATGGTATGAGGAGTTTTGTCTCAAATTATCACTCTTATTTCTACTGGGGATTGTTTTATTCATTGTGCAATGACTTCTATGAAATTGCGCCAACGGTTTGGCTCTCACCTTTGACCAGAATTCCAGTTAAACTCCATCCCCTGGTTCTCCTCCGTACAGATAGATGACAAAGGCAACTGAGCCAAAATCCGTTCCTTCCCCTCTTGTTCTGAATTTTCCACCAGGATGACGGTTATCGTTTCGTCGTCATAAAAATGAGCATCCAGACAGCTGTAGGAGCTGGAGACCAAGAAATAAAACCAAGTGTTACCCAGGGCAATACCTGATGGGGAAAAGTATCACAAGGTTTCATAGTTGCGGCGCCATTCAAAATAGAGGTGTTCCTCAATTTGCAACTACAATCGAGCCAAAATTCAGGTTAAGTGAGAAATTTGTTAGGTAAGATTTGCCCCATTTTATGAGTTCCCTTGCCATCTTTGTTAAGTGAATCACCAAAGTTATTAAATGAGTAACCCAGTTGTTAAGTGAATCTGACACCACAACTGAACATTTTCTATAATTCAACGTATGATCGTGTTCCTTAGTCGGGATGGTTTTTCCACAGACTGACCTGCTTTCATTACTTTCATTAACACTTTTGTTCAAGAAATTCCCAAACTCCACAGCAAGCAGTCCGTTATTAGTGGACCTAAATATTAGGGAGGGAAAAAACATAAACGGTTATTAGAGAGTGTCTGAAGATGTTTTGGGGAGAACTGTGTTTGAAAAAAAAAAAAGAGAGAACGAGAGACGCTGGGTGCTACGCAGGGGTAGGCTGTGAACTGGTAGCTAATTTTATCATTATTATTTTTAAAAACAATTTTTTTATTTTTCTTATCTACAAACATATTGTGTGACCAGTGTGACACCTCGGTGTCTTACATTTTAAAACAAATATGACAGTATTTCCATAATTAATACATTTAACAATATTATAACATTTAACCTCAATATACAGTTTTTCTCCTTAATTATTCAACTATTTTTTGTATCAATCTCCATATTCTAAACATCTCTTTTTACTACCAATAGTATATTATTAATTATATTTGTAGTGTTTAACAGATTTTAGTTATATTATCCAACATTTATCCCCTTTTAATGTTAATTGTATCACTGTTATATTTTAACACAAGTCCCTCCATAATCTCATTTCAGTGCATAAGTCATATGTTCCATCTTGTATTCATTTGACAAATTATACATTCTAATAACAATATATATATATTTTATCTATTACTATACCTTGTATATGTATTCGACATTCTAATAATAATACACATATTTTATCTATTACTATACCTTATATATGTATTATACATTCTAATATATATATATATATATATATATTATATATATATATATATATATATATATATATATATATATATATATTATCTATTACTATACCTTACATATGTATTATACATTCTAATATATATATATATATATATATATAATATATATTATATATATTATATATTATATATTACTATATATATGTATTTCCCTTAATATATGTATTTCCCCCCTCAAATTCCAAGACTTCTTTCCCACATAATTCATATTAATTTTACATATATCCCATTAGCAATTACATATCTTTAATAATAATCTTATAATAAATATTTAATTTCATATTTATTCCAATTAAAATATTCAGGCTTATATTTCTTTAACTATTTACATGTCTTTAGCAATAAGTATTGATTCCCCATTTTCCTCATTGTATCAAAATTAATCATTATATATCTTAACTCCTATAATTTTATCATTTTTAATAGCCGGTTCGGCGAACTGGTAAATCCCACCCCTGGCTGGCCCTGCCCACCTCACCCCACTCCTCCCAGGAGTCCCCACGTGGCCCATTTTGGATGCTAGGTAAGTACAGGCGGAGGCTCGGGGAGGGCAAAAACACCCCGTCCCCCGCCATGGTGCAGGAGGCCGACTAGACCACGGCCACCATGGCCACACCCACCCAGCAACCGGGCAGAGAACCCGTTGCTAAAATTTTTGAAGCCCCACCCCTGGTGCTACGGTACCTTGAAATGTCTGTATGCCTTCTCAGGATGTAGAGTTTGGAAACTGAGTTCTCTAACATCGTGAATAAAACATAATGCAAACTGTAAGATTTGTCGTGCCATCTGCAAAAGCAATTTTGATCCTTTTATTAGTAACGAAGCATCCCTGACTTAGAACTTAAGTCTTAAAATAACTTTACTGTCACTTCGAATGTACGCTAATCAGCCATACATTAAACTGAAATTTTGTGGCATACAGCCCTCAAATGGTCTCTATCTCCAATATACATAAACACGACAAAAAAAGAAATACAAAATTATGCACATATCCACATGTATTATGCGACATAGAGAAACACACAGTCTAATATGTGATATATGAACCGAATGTAATAAAGCATGTACTTACAAAAAGGGCAACTTAAGCAGCTGAGACGTCGAATCGTCACTATGACAGGAAACAAAGAAATTAGAAGAGAATCTGGAGTTTTTAATAGGCATACTGTATGTCCTAAAGCAGTGGTGGATAACCTTTTTGGGTTCCTGTGCCAAAAATTGTACACGTACTTGCATGCGCATGCTCACGTGCCAGCACCCAGAAGGCAATGCACACACCACCCCACACCCCTGCGCATGCGCGCGCAACCCCCCCACCCCCTTACCTGCACTGGGCCTCCCAGCTGATTTCCGGCCCATTTGAGGCCTTTTTCGCCCCCCCCCCCCCAGAGGTTTGAAGACAGCTTCTGCAGCCTTTGCAGGCTGAAAAATAGGTCCGTTTCATCACAGGAAGTGACAAAAATAGGTCCGTATTACAGGAAGTGACAAAACGGGCCTATTTTTTGGCCTGCAAAGGCTGCAGAAGCTGTCCTCAAGCCTCCCAGAGGCCGAAAAAGCCCTCAAATGGGCTGAAAATCAGCTGTGAGGCACATGCATGTGCAGTGAGGTAAGTTTGCCTATGGCTCGCGTGCCAGCACAAGTGGCTTTGTATGCCACCTGTGACACACGTGCCATACGTTCGCCATCACGGTCCTAAAGTAAAGATTGTATGAGTTTTTATGTAGTCAGAACAAGACAAGGAATACTGGGAGTTGAAGTCCACCTGTCATCCAAAGGCCATCGTTCCCCACTTTTGTTGACTCAGGAATTGGCCCACTGTGTAACATGGTCATAAGTGACTTTTTTTTCAGTGCTATTGTAACTTCAAAATGTCGCTAAACAAATCATTAATGGTTAATGGTTGGAAGTCGAGAACTATCTGTAAGCTGCAGTTAGAGAATTAAAGAAAATAAAATGAAAATTGCCTACCTTTTAGAGGCCTTATATAAAGGCATACAAAACACTTGGCGGACCGTTTTTCCAATCACATCCTGGAAGAGAACAATTAAACAAAATCTACAAGGTATGTCTTAAAAGAGTTACCACCCCTCCCGCAGCCCCAACAGTAACTCTGGCACCACAATAGGAATACATGATCCAAATCAGGAGATTTCTTAGAGATATAGTTCCAGGCCCATGCTTAAAAGTAACCAAAGAAATTGCAGGTAAAGAATAGGTTTTCTTTTTTTATAAATATAGTTTATTAATTTTTACAATTAAAACCAGTCACAATACATACACAAATAAGCAAAAGAAAGAGAAAAAAAAAAGAAAGAAGAGAGAAGAGGAAGAGAGGGAAAGAATTTGGGAAAAGAAAGAAAGAAAGAGGTTACAGGATAAAAAGTATTCTTAGTTTAACAGTTTGCAAGATCTTCTTTTGTTTTCATCACCTTAACTTGTGTCATATAACCACACCTGTTTTTAACTTATATCGCTACCTCGTTATTATGTATTGATACTTTTCTTTTATGCCTTATGATATATAATTTATCTTTGGTCAATCCAATTATACCAACAATTCCAGCTATCGTAGTATAGTGTAGTGTCTTTGTTTTTAGCGCCAAAGTCAATTTATCCATTTCTGCGCATTTTGAGATTTTTTCAATAATCATTTCTTCTGATGGAATTTGATATTGTTTCCAGTGTTGAGTGAAGGCTAATCTGGCCGCTGTTAAAATGTGTATTGTTATGTATTTGGTTTTTTTGAAATTTGCTTATCAAAAATCCCTAGTAGGAAGGACTCTGGTTTGTATTCGATCTGCTCTTTGGTGATTTCTTCCAACCAAGTTTTAATTTTCTTCCAATACTTTTGGGTTTCTGCACAAGACCACCACATATGGAAAAAGGTTCCTTCTTTTTCCTACACTTCCAGCAATGCGGACTCATGTTGGGGTGCATCTTCGCTAACCTCAAGGGGGAGATGCCATCTATAAAACATTTTATAAAGATTTTCCTTGTATGCTGCCGATTTGGTAATCTTATTGTTTCTGCCCCAAACTTTCTCCCATTCCGCTAATGTGATGCAGGCCCTATGTTCTTACTCCAAGCAATCATATTTCCTTTTACAATTTCTTCTTCTAGTTCTGTTTCTAATAAGTAGTTATAAAATTTTGTTATGTTTTTTTTATTTGATCCTAATAAAATTTTATCTAACTGTTGCAGTTTGTTATTAATTCCGAATTCTTTTTGTCTTGTTTATATCTGCTTTGAATCTGAAGGTAAACCCATTGATCAATTTTATGTCCTTGCTCCTGAAGATCCAGCCTCGGTTTCAAATTTCCTTGTGGGTCTAATAAGTCTTTGTATTTAATCATTTTGGTAAGCTCCAAATTGTTTGGGTGAATCATTGCCTCCATTGTTGAAATCCATACTGGTACTTTTGTATGTTTTTTCCTTATTTTCCTCCAAATTGTTAATAGTGCGTCTCTAATTAAATGTCTATGGAAATATTTTTGACTGGTTTTCCCTACGTCCCATAGAATAGTTTTAAGCCCAATTCTGCTGCTCTATTTTACATTTCACAACTTCTTTTATGAATTCTGCTTTCCTTCCATGTCTGTTTATTATTCCTTTAATGTATGGTATCTATGGAGGTCAGGCAATCACTGATATTCAACATTAATAAAAACCATGAGTTTGTAAAGCATCCACACAGATGATAGAGAGAGACGATATAGAAAAATATTAGATCGATAGATAAAGATAAAGATGATACATAGATAGATCGATATAGATGATATAGATGGATAGATATAGATAAAGATAGATAGATAGATAGATAGATAGATAGATAGATAGATAGATAGATACCGATAGATGGATGGATGAATATAGATGATAGATAGATACAGATATAGATAGATGGATATAGATGGTGAAGATGATGATGATATAGATAGATAGATAGATAGATAGATAGATAGATAGATAGATAGATAGATAGATAGATAGATAGATGGATATAGATGATAGATGAAGATGATGATAGATAGATAGATAGATAGATAGATAGATAGATAGATAGATAGATAGATACTGATTATAGAGATAGATGATAGATAGATCTAGATAGATACAGATAGATGTGTATGATAAAGATGACATAGATAGATAAATAGATACAGTTGATAGACAAATAGACAGACAGACAGATGAAAGAGATGGAGACAGACAGACAGATATAGAGACAGATAAAGACACACACACACACACACACACACACACACACAGATATAATGTGGACAATACAATACATGAGATAAAATATTTAGTGAAACCAAAATCATGATAAAATCACCATAATATGGCACTGTAGGCAATAGGATAGATATTATAATTCCTTGTGTACGAGAAACTTTTTTCATCCCCTTGGTCTTGGACCACAATAAAATTCTCTATATTTAAACACAGCCAAGATCCATGTGATGGCTTGCCATACCCAAATCTGATACACCTCTGGATACTCACAGCTGGCTTTTGGAGGCACTGATCAATGATGCTTTCCATTCTCCTCTTTATAAAATGCAGTGATTTTTGAGGGTAGTATGGAAACAGCAACGGGCTTTCTAAGCAACATTTCCACAAAACAAAACAAAAAAGTCAAATTAACGAGACCCGCAAGAAAAGGTTGCATATTTTTAATAAAACATGTTTTTCTATTACTGGATACTTTATGGAAGATGAGCAGTGTGTGAACATAAGCAAAAAAATGAGCTTTGCAACAATATAAATGGTCCTTGACTTATAACCCTAGTGGAGTCTGCCCATAATGGTGCTTACGTCTCGACCATCATAAAATGGCCAGATCTGTTTCGATTACCTTTCTGCAGTGGTCGCGGAGTGAGAACCACAGTCATTAAGCAAACCATTGTTTGCTACGGGCCCTTCCTGCTGAAAAACCTTAAAAGGCACTTCTTCAGCCTGCCGGCCAAACCCAGTTTGTTTTTAAGATAGTCGGTTCCACTCTATCTTAGCTGGTTGAGATTCTAGAAAGAGCGTAGAGAAGACCAACAAGGATGACTGGGGGCTGAAGACTAAAACATCGGAAGAGTGGTTGCAGGAATTGGGTATGTCTAGTTTAATGGAAAGAAGGACCGGGGAGACATGATAGCACTTCAGATATCTAAGGAGCTGTCATGCCCCTGTTAGAATCTGACTCCAAGGGAGAGGAGGAACAGCTGACAGGGAGTGGGAGTGTGGCTCCGGAGGTTGTGGAGGAGTCTGGGGAAGGGCAGAGGCTGGATGGGCATTCAGAGAAAGAACCAGGCCCATCTCCTCTTCATCCTAGAGCATGCAGGGAGGAGAGGATAAGGGAGAAACGTGAATGGCATGGTCTATGGGGAAGGAAGGGGCTCTGATCCCCTTCATGGGCTGCAGCTGGGAGGACTGTTTAAAAGGACAAACTGTGCATGGCAAAGTTGCTGGAAGCAAAGCGTGAAAATATTTCTAGTCTGTCAGTTCTTATCTGAGTCCTGGCGTCCTTCCCAGTGTGTGTATTTCGATATCTGTGGACCAAGCCCTTATCCTGCCTTGTCTCATCAATGTGGTTTGTGTTGTTTTAAATTTTATTTCCTTGTTGTAAAGGTGTTTCAGAAGAAAATTGTAATTTTTTCCACCCCTTTCCAAATAAATCACAACCGCCGATAACAAAACTCATCGCTGCTTTGAGCCCTGAGCATCCTATCAAAGGATTCACAGAATTCATTTCTGGTTGAAGCTCTGGAATGTCTTATCTATCTTATTTATCTTATTTTATCTTTTCTTACCTGACATTCCAGAAATGAATTCTGTGAATCCTTCGATAGGTTTAATGAGTACCAGATGGATGGCAGCAGTGAGTTTTAGAAAACAATAGCTCGATACCCATGCTTCCCTACGTAACTATGTGGTCGGGCTTAGTTTTTGGGGAGGGAAAAAAATTCTTCCTCTGCCAACCAGCATCCATCGGTATTCATCTGGCTAGCGTCCTGTCAGTGTGTGAGAGAATTGAGAACTGTTTGGAAACTGAAAGAGTATTTGCTGTGTGAGCAAGGAGACAGCAAGGAGCCTGGGCGTGGCTTAGCTCAACTGTTCTGTACTAAAGCTGCTTGGTGCTGCTGTGAAACTACAACTGAAACTCCTCTCCTCTGCTTGTGTTTTGCATTTGAAAGAGATTTCTTTCCAGGTGGGGAGGGGGAGTAGAACTCCTTAGCATCAGAGCGTGTTAATAATAATAATATAGGAAATACTCTAAATGCTCTGGTGGTCATTTTGAAGAATCCTTTCTTAGTGAGTCCCTAGAAGCCAAGAGGAATCTACATGCCAAATGTCAAGTTTGTAGGCTTCGCAGTTCTGGAAATTTTGTGATGATGCGTGAGTTTGTATTTCGCTTTTATATATAGATAGATAGATAGATTCAGAAAACAGCAAGAAATGAAACTTTCTGAAGAGTACATGAAAAATTGCAAAATGTTAACCTTGGGAAGGCTGCCAAGGAACATGATAGCATTTGAAAAGTGTGTGTGGGGGGGAAAATGTGACAAGAGAAAAATCCAGATCTATTTACTCTCCTTCCAAAATGCAAGGCGCTGAATAATCATTTAGGAAGGGCCAAGAAAAGAAGGAAAACCCATGGATCAGCTCACCCATCTCGCAACCCTTGTTAAGGTCTTCACACCTCAACACCCTGGAAAACTAATTTCATCTCTGGAGGATGTACAACTTTATTTTGCTTTGGCCACCTTTGACACTTTTCGGTTTTCTTGAAATTAAAACCCGGACCGTACCTTTAAGACTGTTACTACTTTGAAGGAAATTAAACCACTGGTTTCCATCGGTGTTAGGTGGAGATACAAGATCATCATCTTCGTCTTTTAAATACTGAAAAGAGAATGATTTTAATAACTATCTTTAAAAAAGATACTTATCTTTAATAAGTATCTTTAAGGGGGGGAGGGGAGAAATGCCAGGACTGTAGGTTTCTCTCAATTTGCAATAAAATAAAATAATAATAAAATAAAATAAAATAAAATAATAATAAAATAAATAAAATAATAAAATAAAACAAAATAAATAAAATAATAAAATAAATAAAATAATAAAATAAAACAAAATAAATAAAATAATAAAACAAAATAAATAAAATAAAATAAAATAAACAAAACATCAAGTTTGATTCCCCCCCCCTCTTCTTTTCAACTGGGAAACAGAAAACCTTTCAGATGTCTAGTTGTTTTGCTGTAAAATGCTTTGAAAAAAGGGATTTATGGCTCAGTGTTCAATCTGTTTATCACAGCTTTCCTTCAACCGGTCTGTTATCTTTGCAGAGTGGAACAATTTATCAGACATGGCTATAAACCTTTGCTCCGTGAAACTCTCACAGCTATAGTTGTGTCTTGTGACTGAGAGTTGTTCATTAAGTGACACATTTTATGCCCTGATGTGCCTGCCCGGGTCCCTTCGGCCTTGCCACAGGAGAAAGCCACTGCGAGCAGTATATATTCACAGATATGGCAGCAGCAGTGGTGGTATGCTGCCGATTCACGCCGGTTCTAGCGATCCGGTAGTGCCAGTCAGCAATTGGCCCCACCCACACGCCCCCATCCTGTCCTGTCCTATATTTTCTTTGTAGCTCCGCTGATAGGTGTGGTAGAGCATATTGCCGTGGCTCAGCTGTTTTACTCACCACTGTTGACGATAAGTTTTCATGCTTAAAATTCCTTTTTAGAATGCTCCACATGCGTGTGTGAAACGTGCGCCCACAGAACCGGTAGTAAAATATGTTGAATCCTACCATTGTATGGCAGGGATCCATCGTGCAAATTCCACGCAATTTTTGTGGAAAGTCCAGGCTAGCCAACTCTTCCTTTCTCAAGAACTCCAGGACCCAGGCCATCCCTCGATACGACTGGCGCCTTACCTGCCCAACTCTTTCCACGTTAAAGTATTTCCCTTTTCGACTGTAGAGCTCAGGTGCCTAGAAAGGAAAGCGTGAAGAGGGCAGTTAGGGTATATAAGAACTGGCAAACAATTGTTTTAACAATTCTCTGAAAATTCTCTATCAGTAGTAAACCCTTGAGGGACGCGATGGCTCAGTGGCTAAGACGCTGAGCTTGTCAATCAGAAAGGTCGGCAGTTTGGCGGTTCGAATCTCTAGCGCCGCGTCACGGAGTGAGCTCCCGTTACTTGTCCCAGTTTCTGCCAACCTAGCAGTTCGGAAGCAAGTAAAAAATGCAAGTAGAAAAATAGGAACCCCTTTGGTGGGAAGGGAACGGTGTTCCATGCGCCTTCAGTGTTTAGTCCTGCCGGCCACATGACCACGGAGACATCTTCGGACAGCGTTGGCTCTCCAGCTTTGTAACAGAGATGAGCAACGCCCCCTAGAGTCAGAAACGACTAGCACGGATGTGCAAGGAGGGGAACCTTTATCTTTACCTTTAGTAAACCTTTGGTTGGGAATTTGGATTAGTTCCCAACGTTTGGTTTAGTCAATAAACAATTCTATCATGCCATTATATCGGGGTTTTAATAATCCTATATACCCCCTGTCTTGAAAACTTAAAAGATGTGTGGCCTTCGACTCCCAGAATTCCCTAGCCAGACATGCTGGCTGAGGAATTGTGGGAGTTGAAGTCCATATGTCTGAAAAGTCGCTAAGGGTTTTTAGGGCACTCTGCGGTACAGTATAATCAGAAGAGAAAAAAAAGCTTTAAGGGAAGTGGCATAAATAAATGTTTAGCTACATCGAGATGACCTGAGTGTGCTCTTTTGAAAGGGAAAACAACCCTTCCTTACCATGAAAATGCCTGCAAAAAATAAAACAAATAATAAAATAAAATAAAATAGCTTGCCTTCAGAAATTGTGGGCGCTCCATCACTGAAGGTTTTTAAGAAGAGATTAGACACTTGTCTGAAATGGTATATAGGTCCTCCTGCTTGAGCAGGGGGTTGGATTAGAAGACCTCCAAGATCCCTTCCAGATTCTATTCTATTCTATTCTATTCTATTCTATTCTATTCTATTCTATTCTATTCTATTCTATTCTATTCCATTCCATTCCTAAAATAAAACAAATATAAAATATAAAATAAAATAGAAATCTTACTTCATTGAAGTGCTCCGTCAGAAAATCAGCCACAAAAGTGATGTCCTTCTGAGTCATCTTGGAGAAAGAAACATAACAAATCACTATCACCACAAATGTACACTTCACACATCTACACGAAATGCAGCACACAACCGACACCAACAGCCGTCACAATTCTATAAACCAACAAACCACCAGTATGACATTTTCAAATAACTCGGACAGGAAAAAAACAATAACAACCCCAGAGCAGTAATGCAATAATATTTTGAAAAGGAAACTTAAGAAAAAACATAATTAAGCTAAATCCTAAAATCCTTTTGACTGCTTTTGTATTGGACAAAGTTGGCTTTTAAGAGGACCAAAATGAGGAAAACACCAAATCATTTTCTAAGAATAGTTCGCCTTGCAGTTTAAAAGAATATTTTAATAATTTCATTTATGAAAGAGAGAAACAACCGTCAGGAATTGAATTTCAGTTGTTGCACTGGAGAGAACACTCTAACCAGTTTGAGGTGGTTTGTATCTTCTTTGTAAAACTGTAGGAAAAAAAAGCCGTAACTTTCAAATTAACGACTAATGCCCAGTCATTATAACTTGGGGCAAAGAAAACTGGGGAAGGCAAAAAAACAGCCAAACTGGAAGTACCGGTAGGCCCCATCCACCATGGCCCCACCCACCCAGCAACTGGGCAGCGAACTGGTTGCTGGGATTTTTGAATCTCACCTGGGATGACCCGGGGAGTCACAAAAATAGAAGAAAGTCCCTTTAATGCCTCCAGCTTGGCCCCCAATGTCCAATTATCCCTGGCTGGATATCAAACTCATAAAGAAAACAGTTTACGGAGGGGGTAAATGCAGTCTGCACCCAAAGTAAAGTTAATTTGAAATTTAAAAAACCCAACACACCACACTGAAGGAATTACTATGGCAGGCAAGGATGCTAAATTGCAGACTTCTACCAGATAACACAGCAACCACAATTGGGAGGAAGCTAAAACACCAATAAGCTACGACAAGAATAAAACACGCTTTGCTTCCAGCAACTTTGCCATGTGCAGTTTGTCCTTTTAAACAGTCCTCCCAGCTGCAGCCCATGAAGGGTATCAGGGCCCCTTCCTCCCCCGTAAACCACTTTGCTCCCTTATCTGTTCCTCCCTGCGTGCCCTAGGTTGAAGAGGGGATGGGCCTGGGTCTTCCTCTGAATGCCCATCCAGCCTGTGCCCTTCCCCAGTTTCCTCCACAACCACCAGAGCCACACCCCCACTCCGTCAGCTGTTTCATCTCTCCCTTGGAGTCAGACTCCAATAGGGCATGACACCACCCTTGGCTTAGGTCCAGAAATAAAAGCTCTGAAAACTTGCCTCCCATCAGAATGCCTGACTTGAGCTTCCAGCCTGAGCAGTGGGTGATGATCTCCAAGGTCCCTTCCCACTCTGCGATTCTGTAATAATTCTGCCCATCACCCAGGGAAGGAACGTTGTTACCAAACGCAATTTCATTAAGTGGGGAGGGTGTCATGCTCTTGTTAGAGTCAGACTCTGAGGGAGAGGAGGAACAGCTGACAGGGAGTGGAGGTGTGGCTCCAGAGGTTGTGGAGGAGGCTGGGGAAAGGCAGAGGCCGGCTGGGCAGTCAGAGGAAGAACCAGGCCCATCCCCTCTTCATCCTAGGACATGCAGGGAGGAACGGAAAAGGAAACAACTTGGCTTATGAGAGACGTAGCGGCCATGATTCCCTCATTGGTTGCAGCTGAGGAGACTAGTATATAAGAGAGATGGTTAAAACACAGCATTGCTAGAAGCAAAGCGTGTTTTATTTTGGGCTGAAGTTATCTTAGTTGGCGTCCTTCCAACAGACTGTGCCTTGTTATCTCCTTAAAGTTGGTAATTACTGATCCTGGTCCGTTGTGGAATTTCCTTCGCTGTAGTTTGTTTTGGGTTTTTATTTCACCTCTGTCTGCTCATTAAGTTCAGACTGTATTGCTTTCTTTTGAAGACTATTTTTGAATATGTTTTATCTCCAGCTGAGAATTATTTGAACAGTGGGCCCAAGTTGGAGGCATTAAAGGACATTTATTTACGTTTTGGATTTTGTTATGTTTGTGTTACACTCCAGGTCATCACAGAGGGAGACTGCAGGCTCTCGTGAAAGGTTCCGCGAGAAAACATTCCGAGGGCACCAATTATTGGTGACTCTCCACTCGCAAAGAATAAAACCGAAGACTGTCTGGATAGGTGGAACAAGAAATAGGAGAAGCCCCTCATCATCGATGTACATAAAATGATGGTTACCTTGTTCAGTTCAGGGGGAACAGGATCTTCTGACATTCGCAGCATGGCTGGAAAAAATAAAAACAAGGCAACTTTCAATCTCTGGCTACAACTGATCCTCCCCCCTTGGAATTTCTGTTGTTCAGTGAGACATTTTATTAAGGGAGTTTTTGCCATTTTCGATAACTTTTCTTGTCAAAGTTTGCAACTTTGAACAGCCCTGGTTGTAAATTGAGGTTTATCTGTATATCAATGCTAAAGAATAGCGACTACACATAAACAGGTAACAAAATCCGTCTCCTGTGCATTAATGACGTTATCCGTATTCATACGGCTAACGTCCTGTCAGTGTATTGTTGAAAGGCTGCTTAAAATGCCTTTCTTCTGAGGATTCGATTTTCCTGCTAGGAGAGCTCCGGTGCAAGGATACAGACAACTGCTTGAAAGCTGGTTCTTTTTATTTTTCAGGAAGGCGAGAGATAGCAAGAAGTCTGCGTTCCTGGGGCTAGCTAGCTTTGTATAATAAACCCCTGATTTTTATATATTTTTTTCTCCTTTTGTGTGTGAGTGCTTGTGTTTGTATTTCTTAATGTTTTAAATCCTGTCAGGGGTTGTCTTCATTTCCGCCGGAGGGTAAACTCTGCGGGGTGGTTTGATTGGATTATCCGTTTCGTCCTAATGTTTTCTTATATTTGTTTTGTGGCAATCTCCTGTCTGCTTCCTATGGAATTTATTTCGTGTCTTTTGTCTATTTGTTTTGCTGATTTGGCATGACCTGTTGTTTGTAAGGGATTTCTTTTTCTTGTTTCCCTAGCTTTCTTAATTACTTGGCTTTTGTCTAGGGGGCTTCTTTCAATACCTTTTATTAAATCTCTTTTCCTATGCAAGTTTGTTTTATGGCTGGCTTGATGTTCCCTTTGGGCTTTTCCTGCTTGGGTGACACCACTGTCCTCGTGAAGTTCCCTTTCCACAGTATGAGAGTTGAGCGCTGTTTGGAAACTGAAAGAGTATTTGCTGCGTGAGCAAGGAAACAGCAAGGAGCCTGGGCGTGGCTTAGCTCAACTGTTCTGTACTAAAGCTGCTTGGTGCTGTGAAACCGAAACTGAAACTCCTCTCCTCTGCTTGTGTTTTGCATTTGGAAGAGATTTCTTTTTTTCAGGTGGGGAGGGGGAGTAGAACTCCTTAGCATCAGAGCGTGTTAATAATAATCATATACGAAATACTCTAAATGCTCTGATGGCCATTTGGAAGAATCCTTTCTTAGTGAGCCCCTAGAAGCCAAGAGGAACATACGTGCCAGATTTCAAGTTTGTAGGCTTTATGGTTCTGGAGATTTTGTGATGATGCGTGAGGGGTATTTCACTTTGATATAGATATAGATAGATATATAGATATATGGATATATGGATGAGGAAAAAACCATTCAAATAAAGCAGCAAGCCAGCACCAAATTCAAACAAAAAACGGCTGCCAAGCCTGACACACAAGATTAAAAAGAACCCAATACACAAGCCTGAGGATGGCAGATGAGATTCTGCCAAAACATTGCTATAATAAAAGCACAAATATTAAGATGTGGGAAAATACCCGAAGAAAGCTAAATACCATAGATATATATAGATACAGATAGATACAGACACATAGATATAGATAAAAGAGAGAGAGCTAGAGAGATACAGATAGATAGAGATAGATAGAGATATAGATAGATATACTTATATATAGATTATAAATATATACAGTATATATATATATAGAGAGAGAGAGAAATAAAGAGAGAGCGGGAGGGAGGGAGAGAGAGACAGAGAGAGAGATTAGGACTGTTTCTCTTACCTACATAAAGCCAACGGAAGAAAGCTTTGAAATTTTTCATGCTGCTGTCTATAACTCTGAGGGAAAAGGGAGAGAACAGAAATGATTCCCTTAAGTGGTATTCCTGAAGGGAAACTGAGGGTTTTTTTTGCGTCCGTCATTTATAAGTAGTCCTTGAGTTACGACCACAATGGAGCCCACATTTTCTGTTGTTAAGCGAGACACTTCTTCGGCGAGCTTTTGCCCCATTTTGTGACCTCTCTTGCCACGGTTGTTAAGTGAATCATGGCAGCTGATCTGTTCGTGACCCAGTTTTTAAGGGAATCTGGCTCCCCCCCATTGACTCTGCTCATTAGAAAGTCGTAAAAAAGGAGCATGTGACCCCAGGACTGTCATAAATATGAACCAGTTGCCAAACATTTGAATTATGATCACATGACTCTGCAAAAGCTGTAACCGTGGAAAATAATCATGTCCCATTTTTTCCAGTCCCATTGTAGCTCCCCTCTGTTTTCTCCTCCTCTCTTTTTTCCTTTCCTTCCTTTCTTCTTTCTTTTCTTTTCTTCCTTCCTTCCTTCCTCGCCCATCCTCTTTATTTCCTTCCTCTCTTCCTCCCTTCCTCTTTCTTTTCGTCCTACCTTCCATCCTCTTTATTTCCTTCCTTCTCTTCCTTCCCTCCTTCCTTCCTCTTTTTCTACCTTCTTTCCATCCTCCCTCCCATCCTCTTTCGTTCCTTCCTTCCCTCCCTCCCTTCCTCTTTCTTTTCTTCCTTCCTTCCATCCTCCCTCCCATCCTTTTATTTCCTTCCTCCCTTCCTTTCCTTCTTCCCTTCCTCTTTTCATCCTTCCTTCCATCCTCCCTCCCATCCTCTTTATTTCCTTCCTTCCCTTCGCTTTCCTTCTTTCCTCCCTCCCTCCCTCCCTTCCCTCCTTCCTTCCTTTCTTTTCTTCCTTCCTTTCCATCTTCCCTCCCATCCTCTTTCCTTCCTTCCTTTCTTTTCTTTCCTCCCTCCCTCCCGTCTTTTCTTCCTTCCTTCCATCCTCCCTCCCACCCTCTTTATTTTCTTCCTTCTTCTTTCCTCCCTCCCTTCCCTCCTTCCTTCCTCTTTCTTTTCTTCCTTCCTCCCATCCTCTTTCGTTCCTTCATTCCTTCTTCTTTTTCTTCCTTCCTTCCTTCCATCCTCCCTCCCATCCTCTTTATTTCCTCCCTCCCTTCCTTTCTTTTCTTCCTTTCTTCCATACTGCCTCCCACCATCTTTATTTCCTTCCTTACGTTTCCTTCTTTCCTCCCTTCCTTCCTCTTTCTTTTCTTCCTTCCTTCCATCCTCGCTCCCATCCTGTTTCGTTCCTTTGGTCCTTCCCTTCCTTTTCTTCCTTCCTGCCTCCCATCCTCCCTCCCATCCTCTTTATTTCCTTCCTCTCTTCCTTTCCTTCCTTCCTTCCTTTCTTTTCTTCCTTCCTTCCATATTGCCTCCCATCCTTTTTATTTCCTTCCTTCCCTTTCCTTTTTTCCTCCCTTTTCTTCCTTCCTTCCTTCCATCCTCCCTCCCATCCTCTTTATTCCCTTCCTTTCCTTCCTTCCTTCCTTCCTTCCTTCCTTCCTTCCTTCCTTCCTTCCATCCATCCATCCATCCATTCATCCATCCATCCATCCATCACTCACTCAACAAACCGTTGTTAAGTCAAGAACTACCTTGTAGATAATGTCAATTACTTACTGGAGAAGCTCATTTGCTTTCAGAATGAAGGAACCAACTGCAGTAACAGCTTCTGTATAGAAACCAAGAATAGAAGGGATTGGAGGGCGGGTGAGCAGGGCCTCCCCATCGAAGCCAGGAGACTGAGGGCTGTACCTTCTATTCCCGAGGCGTCTAAGCCGAGAGATTCGTACTTCTGCTTCCACAGCGCCATCCCCTTCAGCTCGCTCAGGTGGTACAGCAAGGCCTCCGAACCGCTGTCCAAGCAACGGGGAGCCCGTTAAAAAGGCTGGAAGAAACCCGTCTCTCGGGGGGACTGAAAGCAAGCTGAAACGGGCCCCACCACCACCAAAAAAGGCCAAGAACCAAACAAATTGTGGATTTTTTTTCCAACTTTGTCTGCCAGACTGATAAAAACAAACCAAAATGGAAATCGGTTTATGGGGTCTTTTCTTTCTTTTTTTCTTTCTTTCCTTTTTTCTTTCTCTTCTCATTTCCTTTCCCTTCCCCCTTCTCTTCTTCTTCCTCTCCTCTCTCCTTCCTTCTTCCACCTTTCTTTTCCCTTTTTTTCTCTCCCCTCTTCTCCTCTTCCTTCTGCTCTTCCCTCATTTCCTTCCTTCCTTCTTTACCTCCCCCTTCTCTCTTCTCCTCTGCTTTTCCTTCCTCCCTTTCCTCCCTTCCATCTTCTACCTTTCCTTTCCCTTCCTTTCCCTCATCTCTTTTTCCTCCTTTCCTCCCTCCCTCCTCCTTTCCTTTCCCCTCTGCTCTCCCCTGCTCTCTTTTCCTTCCTTCCATTCCTTTTTCTTTCTTTTCTTCCTCCTTTTCTTCCCTCTCCCCTCCTCTACTTTCCTTTCCCTTTCTTCCTCTCCCCTCTGGTCTCCCTTCTTTTCCTTCCTTCCTTCCTTCCTTCCTTCCTTCCATCCATCCTTTTCTTTCTTTCTTTCCTTTCCTTTCCTTCCCTCTCCTCTCCTCTCCTCTCCTCTCCTTTTTCCCTCCCTTCCTCCTTCCTGTTGGTTTCCCCTCTATTCTGATGGGAGTGTAATTTTTGAAACTAATCATTACTCATCCAAATTCAACCTGATCGAGGAATCCCTCATCCAGCTGCAAAATTCAAATCTTTTTTTCCTCCTTTTAACCGAAGAAAGTGAGATAGCCAGGGACATATTTTAAGTAATGTCAGGGTTTAGAGAAGAGTTTCCCAACGTTGGCAGCTTTTAAGACCTGTGGACTACAACTCCCAGAAGAATTCTGGGAGTTGTAATCCACAGGTCTTAAAAGCTGCCAACTTTGGGGAAACCCTGGTTTAGAGTTATAATGGAGAGAAGAGCAATAATAATACTGAGAACTCTCCAAGTTAAGAAACATCATCAACGTATCTAAATCAGTGGTGGGATTCAAGCAGTGTTAACAACCGGTTTGGTGAGTGTGCGCTTCGTTCGGTGTGTTTGAAAACAGCTCTAAAACTTGCCTTACCTTCAGCCCCAGTGAGTAAAACAGCTGATAGGCGTGGCAATCCGCTCCTATCAGCTGGGCTTCAAACTAAGGAAATATAGGACAGACTAGTGCAGGGGCGGATGGGCGGGGCCAACTCATTGCCAGAACTACCGGTTCATCCAAACCGGTCCAAACCGGCTGAATCCCACCCACCTCCTGATCTAAATCCATGCACCTGCTGAATTTTACCTCTGCAGGTGACTTATCACAAGCTTCTGAATACTGGAGTAGGAAGATTCCATAGACTGGCCAAGTTTTTTTAAACCCTGCAGGGAGGAAAAAAGTGCATTTTTTGGTCACGCTGGATGAATCAACCCAAACCACAAGAATTTCATACCGTACATGCCGGCCTACCTTTACGGTTAGCTGGTTCATTAGCAGGGCCTGAAGTTCAATACTTTTTGGAAGAGAAGAAGAAAGGAGAAAACAAACAACAAAAAAACACAACTTCATTTTTCCCTGCTGGAAGAAGGATCAAACGTGGATGGGGTGTTGTGGCCTGCCAGCGGCCAGCAGAGCTGGCGGCAAACTTGGACAGTTAGGAGGTTGGGGAGGAACATGGGCTAGTTCTGGAGTCTGGGGAAGGCTCTGACAAGGGTTCTGCATCAGAGGCAGAGATGGGGCCAGGGCCATCCGACAGTTTTCAGCTGCCTTCAGAGTTGGAGATCAGTGGGGAAGAACAGCTAGAGCCTGTTCCCCGTGTGCGCATGCGCAGAGCTGCCAGGAGAAGGGAACAGTTAAGGAACTAGGGCTGACTTGGGAGTTAAGGCACAGGTGGACGGTGAATGGCCCCTCCCATAGGGAATAAAAGAGGAGTGAAAGGGGAATGGGGTTTGCAGGAGACAATTAGTTCATTTGGGTGAAGATCTGTTCCTGTATTCTTGCCAAGTAATTGCTGCTACAGTGTGGTGTCTGAAAGATATCAGCCTGGCAACTCTCCAAGCCTGATAAAGGTCTGTAATTGTGAAATATCTTAAAAAACTGTTGGTCGGGACTTTGCTGGAGAGGAATTCCCAATAAACTAAATAAAAGGGGTTTATCGGGACAAGGAGTCAGCTGCATGCTGTTGGGGGAAGCCTAGGTCAGAACACAGGGTTGGAATACTTACCTTGCTTTGCCCCACAAAAGTAACTCCATAAATTCATCTTGCACAGACGTGGTTGTATTTTTCTCCTAAAAAAAACATAAAAATAAAACTGAAGATTGCAGAACGCAGACGTTTCAAGCCTCCTCTTGAATCCACAAACACCGACAAGCTGTCAAACGACAAACATACACCCAGTGGTGGGATTCAGCCGGTACGGACCGGTAGTTCGGGCGAACCGGTAGTTCCGGCGATGCTAGTCTGTCCTATATTTCCTTTGTTTGAGGCCCAGCTGATAAATGCACCCCGCCTCAGCCGTTTTACTCACCAGGGCTGAGGTAAAAGTTAAATTTTAGAGAGGTTTTAAAATGTACCATGTGCACTCACCGAACCGGTTGTTACACCGGGTTGAATCCCACCTCTGCATACACCCCTAATTTTGACCCACAGTGACCCTGAGCCACACCTGATCGACTGGGACGGAACAAAATCATTGGCCACGTGTGAATTCATTGAAGAGCTGGTCTTCAATCAACGGCTCTATTGACAAACGTGTTGGTTCGGAGTCAGGCACTGCCAACGTCATAAATGTGAGTCAGTTGCCATGCGTCTCCATTTTGATCCTGCCAGCATGGTTGTTAAGTGTGAAAAATTGGTCCCAAGTCATTTTTTTCCCCCTCAGGGCCTTTGTAACTTTGAATGTGACCTGTTGTAAATTGAGGACTACCATTTAAGAATTACAATGGCCCTGAAAAAAGTGACTTAGGACTCTTTTCCACGCTTACGACCATGGTCACATGATCAAAATTCAAGACCCTTGGCAAGTGACTCACATTTATGACGGTTGCAGTGAGGTCACGTGATTCCTTTTTCAATCTTCTTGACAAGCAAAGCCCGTGGAAAAAAAACATTCGCTGAACAACCATGTTACTTTTTTTTAAAGAACGGCGATTCACTTAACGGCGGCGAGAAAAGTTGTAAAATGGGGCAAAATTTTACTTATCCGATGATTCACTCAGCAACAAAAACGTTGGAGGTTCCCTTGCGGTCCTTAAGTGGAGGACGGCCTATATTTTAAAAAAAGCGTTAATCATTGGAGAGAATCGTTTTGGCAGTACCTGCACAAATTTGGTTAATCGTGAATCCATCTGCAGCAATATTTCTTCCCAAGCTTCACACATGCAGGTCAGCGAAAGTTTTATGTACTGTTTGCAAATAGAGGGGGGAGAAAAAAAATCATCAAATATTAGGGGAAAAGGCATAAATTGTCCATTTCCTTATAATCACATTGTGTTTAACTCAATGTTCAGTTTTCAAACAAACCAAAACAAACAGCACACATCGCTATAACAGGATAAAAGAATTACAAATTACAGTACAATAATAACCCCCCATTAGGATCGGCCTTATATCAAAATAATCATAATATCTCTTTTTTTCCTTTTCTTTTTGAGCTTAGATCTTAATGCCTTATTCAATGGAACCAAATGCGTTAGAAGTCAATGCCTTTTTTTTCTCTTTTTCCCTTGCTTTCCCCCACTATTCACTTCCCTTTTTCCTTCCCCAATTTCCCTAATATTTGTTTTTGTATTCTCTTTGTATGTTATATTATAACCTAATAAAACAATGGTCTTAAAAAAAGAACCATGATCATAATAGCTCTGTAACGGAGAAAGAATATTAAGTGCCCACATTACATAGCTGACTCGGAAATAATGTATAGCTTATATAGTGGCATTTAAGTGTGCTTAAGAAGAGATTGGACTGCCATTTGTCAAAAATGGTATAGGGTCTCCCGTTTGGGCAGGGGGTTGGACTATATGACCTATAAGGTCCCTTCCAACTCTGATTACCTGATATCTGTTATCTGCTAACATTTCAACCCTGAACAGTCAACCTGTTCTGACAGAGGCTTCCTGAGATACCAACAAACACACGTTAAATCCAAAATCCTTTTCTTTTAGTTCAACAGCTGTGAATCATTCACAGCCTGTAATGAGTCTCAACCAGTTATAAATAGTCCCATGCAAGACTACCAAAGTTCTTCGGGAGAAGTCTGATAAGCACGCACCTTTATCTTTCTTGAAGTGTGGCCAACGACTAAAGTACCAATTAGTCTTTCAAAACAAAACGGAGCACAAATTCACCATGGAGCTTTCAGGTTTCAAACCTACCAGAACGAACAAAGTTGCTTCCTGCAAAGGCTCATGTCCCTTTGTACTTCCTTTATATCTTATGGGAGGAGCAATCATCTCCAAGCCTTACTCCTGAGTTGCCCCTTTTGTCTTAACTGTTCTTGCCTTCTGGTAGCTCTGTGCATGTGCACACTGGGAACAGGCTCCCCCTGTTCCTCTGCCTCGCTGATGTCAGATTTTGGAGGCTCTGGAGTCAGCACGTAACTCCCAGATGGCCCTGGCCCCATCTCTGCATAGGACGCCAGCACCCTTGTCCAAGTCCACCCCAGACTGGCCCATGTTCCTCCCCACTGTCCAACTCTGCTGACATCTCCACAGGCTGCTGGCAGACCACAACACAGTCCTTGATTCATTTAGTGACGGTTCGCTAAAGTTACAACGGCACTGAAAAAAGTGACTTAGGACCGTTTTTCACACTTACAACCTGTGCCATATCCTCAAGATCACGTGATCAAAATTCAGATGCTTGGCCACTGACTCATATTTACGACGGTCGCAGTGTCCCCTTTTGCAACCTTCGGACCAGCAAAGTCCACGGGGAAGCCCGATTCGCTAAACGACAAGGTTGCTAACTTATCAACTGCAGTGATTCGCTTAACAACGGTGGTGAGCAAGGTCGTTAAACGGGGCCAAAGTCTCTGAACAACCAATGCCTCACTTAACCACAGAAATTCTGGGCTCAATTGGGATCGTAAGTCAAGGACTACCTGGATTATGGTACAAAGGAATGATTTGTTCTTTAAAAGTTCGTTAAGATGGCTACTAAAGATGGCATGGATTTTACACATCACCTCCTCCATAGAATATCTCGCTGTTGGTGCATATGTGAAAAGCTGGAGATTTTATTAGCGTACCTGCAGAAGAGTTGAAATATGTGTAAATTTTCGGGCCATTCGTGTCACTTCTGGTAAATAGGTTGAGAGCAGACTGGTATCCATCTAAATGAGAGAACCAATTTTGTAATCCAGACAATACCATATTACATGGCCTCTACTAACTGCAGAACTGGGTACAACACAGAACAGAAAAAAAATTACAGCTTCTTATTTTTATAAGGTAAAGGTTCCCCTCACGCATCCGTGCTACTCGTTTCTGGCTCTAGGGGGCGGTGCTTGTCTCCGTTTCAAAGCCGAAGAAGAGCCAGCGCTGTCCGAAGATGCCTCCTTGGTCATGTGGCCGGCATGACTAAACGACGAAAGGCACATGGAACGCTGTTCCCTTCCCACCAAAAGGGTCCCTATTTTTCTACTTAAATTTTTTTTTACATGCTTTCGAACTGCTAGGTTGGCAGAGGCTGGGACAAGTAACAAGAGCTCACTCCATTACGCAGCGCTGGGGATTCGAACCTCTGAACTGCCGACCTTTTTGATCAACAACCTCAGCGTCTTAGGCCCTGAGTTTTTATATGGGGACACAATTTGGGTTTTTAAAACGGGGGAATAATGGTTGAATGAATGTTCCTTTTCAAAATATGAAGGGAATATATTCCAAAGCTGGTGTGTGATCACCTTCTTTTAATGGTCCCATAATCCCTTGCGGAGTGGAGTCTGGGCAAGATAGAAGAGTAAGAAGCTGAAACATGTGATAATAGTAGTAACATATTATAACTGATTGATTTGGATTCGATAAGAGAATGAATATAACTTAGGTAAGAATGGAATATATTTTTGAAAGATAATTACAATGTTAATGATAATATAACAATTGATCAATGTGATATAAAATATCGATCAAAATGGTTATAAATATAAACAAGTAAGAAATGTATGATAATATTATTATGTGCACAAAATATATGCACCCAACCGACACACTGTAGAACTGAAAGATGTTTTTATTTGTTGTTTTTGTTATAAAAATAAAAAACTTAAAAAGAAAAAAGAAAACGGGGGAATAATGGTTGAATGAATGTTCCTTCTCAAAATATGAAGGGAATATATTCCAAAGTTAGTGTGTGATCATTTCCTTTTAATTACCCTATAATCCCTTGTGGAGCAGAGTCTGGGCAACTGAATGGAGCTCGTAGAGTGTTTTTACTGGCCGGATGCCCTTCCTGTTGCCAGTGGGGAGTTTTGTTCGGCAGATAATATCCTCATTGTGCTCAGAAATATTTGCCTCTTAACTAGGATCGAACTCACAACCTCCTGATGGTGAGGCGAGAGCTCCACCTCTAGGCCCTCGCACCACTTCAAAGTTAGCCTGTGATGCTCTTATCTAAATAAACACCTGGAAAGTTCTCGACGTCCTACAGAAGAAAACGGCGCATGGGAATAATCGAGTGGCCATGACCTTCTACTCACTTGGAAGTATGTTATTTCAGGATCGGTGTCCGGACCATTGTCCACTTCTGTCACAACCGAAAGTGATTTCAAGTCACTGGATAAGCACAATGCAAGGCAGGAGCCTGTCACCTGGAACGATTGGACGGCAAAAACCATAAACCACATTTTCTTTTAAGATTTAAAAAACAGTTCACACTGCAAGCTGTCGCGTTCTTTGCCTCTCTTAGCATCAGGCGATTGCGAATCTGGGATTGTTTATTCCCATCTTTATTGTTTATCCAGCACCCGAGAAGCTTCATCAGTTCTGAAGAACAACCCTTCTTTTCTGAAGAATTGAAGAAGCTGCTCGGATGAGAGGCAAAATGTTTTCAAGGAAGGGGAAAAAAAACACCCAAGAAAGAGCAGTTGCCTTTTGGAAAAGCACCTTTAGCACTCTGAAGGGAAGAACATTTTTTTTACTGGACGAGAGGGACAGTGAAAGGAACTACGTACCCCTGTTATTGTCGCAATCTTGTACATTCCGTAAGCATAGATCTCAATGAACCCATCAATGCCTCCAAGAACCAGGGCATTAAGCCTACATAGAAAAGGGTTTAAAAAAAAAAAATTGAGAGAGAGACACACACACACACACACAAAGACAGACAGACAGAGAGACACAAAGAGACAGAAAGGGAGAGACAGAGAGAGAGAGAGAGACAGAGAGAGAGAGACAGAGAAAGAGAGAGACAGAGAGAAAGAGAGAAACAGACAGATGGAAACAGAGAGAGACACACACAGAGAGAGAGAGAGAGAGAGAGACAGACAGACAGACAGAGACAGAAGACGGAGACAGAGAGAGAGAAACACACACAGAGAGACATAGACAAAGACAGAGAGACAGAGAGAGAGAGAGAGAGATGGAAACAGAGAGACACAGAGAGCATGAGAGAGAGATAGAGAGAGAGAGACAGACAGAGAGAAAGAGAGACAGATAGAGAGGCAGGCAGGCAGCGAGACAGAGAGAGACAGACAGACAGACAGACAGACAGAAGGAAAGTAATCATGGATGCAGTCATGTTAGAGAAAAATTCTGTTAGCCATCGCTTAGTCATATATACAGGTAGTTCTCAACTGATGTCCACAATTGAGCTAAAAATTTAGGTTGCTAAGTGACGCATTTAATCAAATCAGATTAATCAAACAAATTGCTCCCTTTTCAGCATCCTTGCTTGGGAGTGCAAATGATAAAATTTTACTGCACTTCCAGAAGTCCTACTCAGCCTAGGTTTCTAGTCTGAACCCCAAAGGAGCAGGCCCTACTGAAAGAGAATTCAAAGGAGGTTTTATTGGTTTCCTGAGGAAAACTTGCTGGGTTTCCTATTAGAGACTCAGAACCAGAACCTAATTGTTCCCCTTTTAGGAAATAATAATTTAAAAAACATAGTTACCTGATGTCGCCCATGAGTTTCATAATTTCGTCAGATTTCTCTTCACTAAAATACAATAATCAAGGTCAGTTAAAAGCAGCTCTAAAAACCAGAACGTTTTCTTTTTGGGTTTAATGGATAAAGACTTGGGGGGGGGGGAGGGGGGAATTGGCACTTATATGTTATATATGCTGACAGCAGCAAGATTACTTTATGCACAAAAATGGAAGGAGGCTTTGATTCCCACAATGGACGAAGGGCTGCAAAAGTTGGTGGAGTTAGCAGAGAGGGCTAAACTGACTGTTTTGATTAAAGCACAAAAACACACAATTACTTCTGTTTCTACTTGGAAACAAATATTTTGGACTTTGTGCTCGAGGTGAGGGGAAAAAAATGAAACTCTGATTTTAGATTGGTTTGTTGTTATGGTTTTACTGATTAGACAGCTTTGCTGTCATAGAAAAGAGGGTTTATCTTCTATATACCGTATTTGCCGGGTATAAGACGACCCGGCGTATAAGACGACCCCCACCACCACCGGAAACGCCTCCAGAAATCCCGGGGCTGCAGCGGCAGGGCAGAGTGCCAGGGGCCGTGGGAAGAGCAGGAAGGCTGCAGCCTCGGGCGGAGCGAGGCGGCGGGATGAAGCGGAAGCGACGCAGGGGATCCAGGAAGCCAGAGGCGCCTTCGCTGCGTCCAACAAGCATCCGAAAGCCGGCAGTGGATATACCGGCGTATAAGACGACCCCCACTTGGAGGCATGTTTTTCGGGCAAAAAAGTCGTCTTATACGCCGGCAAATACGGTATATAAAAGCGAAATGCCACTCATGCATCATCACAAAATCTCCAGAAACGTAAAGCCTACAAACTTGAAATTTGGCACGTTTATTCCTCTTGGCTTCTAGGGGCTCACTAAGAAAGGATTTTTCCAAATGACCATCAGAGCCTTAGTATTTCCTTTTTTATGATTATTAACACGCTTTGATGCTAAAGTGTTCTACTCCCCCTTCCCACCTGGAAATAAAACTCTTCCAAATGCAAAACATAAGCAGAGGAATTTCAGTTTCACTTTCTCAGCACCAAGCAGCTTTAAACGGTTGAGCTAAGCCACACCCAGGCTCCTTGCTGTCTCCTTCTTGCTCACACAGCACTGTTTCAGTTTCCAAACAGCCCTCAACTCTCTCTCACACTGACAGGAAGCTAGCCACATGAATACTGATGGATGCTGGTAGGCAGAGGCAGAACTTTTTCCCCCTTATTTTCTTCCCCCCAAAACTAAGCCCAACCATATAGTTTCGTAGCGAAGCACGGGTATCGAGCTAGTATTACTATGTAAAAGTAAAAAATTGAGGTTTGATGCTATTATCTTATTGCACTGCACCAAAGGGAGTCAGAAATTTCTTTCTTTTTCCCTACACTTTTCCTTTCCCTTCTCCCTTATTTTCCTACTGTTATATTTTGTATTTTATATTATAAACTAGTAAAAAAAAATCAGTTAAAACAAGCATATCTGACCAAACCCTCATTCTCCAAATTCTCAAAGAGTTAAACAAACAGAATAGGAATTTTACCTGAAGATCTTTGCTGTGGTGCTGTAGCTGCAATTTTAAAAAAGAAACAGAAACATATTCAGAGAATGGTGTTGATGATTAGCTAATTAAACAAGAGAGGGAATGGATGAATGGATAAATAAAACATCTCCATGTTCCCTGCAGTTATTAAAACACAACATACAAGCAGCATTGTAATTTACAATAAGTCAGGTCATATTAATTCTATTCTTGCTCTGGACTAGGCCAAAACTACTTCTGGACAATTGCATTCCAAGATAATATGAAGATATCCAACAATGATCCTTCCACACTTGGCTAGAAATCATCAAACTGCCCCCAGAATGTTATGGTTCAAAAAGACGTCGTCGTCTGACGTCGTCGCACCAGTGAAACCATCATGAATTTTAGCAAAACTCAGTGACCAGTGGTGGGATTCAAAATTTTTTACTACTGGTTCTGTGGGCGTGGCTTGGTGGACGTGGCAGGGGAAGGATACTGCAAAATCCCCATTCCCTCCCCACCCCACTAACCTGCTTTCCAGCTCCGTTCTCCTGTGCAAGGCAACCAAAGGAGACCCAGCCAATCAGCTGGGACTCAATGGGAGACAGAGAACAGATGGCCAGTCAGAGGTGGCATTTGCCGGTTCTGCAAACTACTTCAAATTTCTGCTACCGGTTCTCCAGAACTGGTCAGAACCGGCTGAATACCCACCTCTGTCACAGTCCCTCAAAACCTGTTAGTAAGGTTGAAACACTATTTAATTCAACCAGGCCTATTATTCTGAGCATCTAGGAGCAAACCCATTCTACTCAACAGGCTTACTTCTCAGTAATCTTGCCTAAGACATGGTGTAAAAAATAATCTAAAATCCTAAAACAGCCAACAATCAGGTCACAAATTCAGGCATATGTTCAACGCCTTCAGTTCCAAAAATGGCTTCATTCAACTATCAAAGGTTTGTGAAGGCCAAGCTCCATATGCACTTCCAACTCCATTGTTCCTTCCTGACAACACAACTTACTTCTTTGGCAAGGCAGGCAACTTAGGAAGGAGAAGACTGGACTCGTCTTCAGCATTATAAAACGAAGTGAGAACACTGAAATGAAAGAACGATACTTGGATTTAATGCCTGGAAGATCCTGGTGAAAATAAAACTACATGTCAGAACCTACTTCCCAACACGATTCTCTTTTGGGGGATGTGAAAGTTACAAATCCCAGAAGAGGCCACTTTGAAGGCTGATTTCAAAAGAATTAGTAGAAACATCGGATCTAAATTATTATCCAAATTTCAACTGAATTGTTGTGATGACATCCCTGGCTTCCCCAGTTATCTCTCCAGATTTCAGTTCAGAGGAAAGGGAACCAGTTCCAGGCACATCTGGAAGGGAGTTAGACATTGGCTCCCAGAAGCCATCTTAGAGGGATTTGGCTCCAGCACAGCTGTAGCAGGACATCCCTAAGGCTTCAGGTGGCAAAAGCATGCAGCTGCATCCAGTCAGTGAAGAGGAGGAGGAAGCGCCTTCTGTGCTTCATCCAAGAACGTATAGGGCAGAGAAAAGGCCGGCACAGAGAAGGTCAGCCCGATTACACGCAAGGAGGCAGCCTCAGCCCTCTTGATGGGCTGCACCGGAAGCTGGTTATTGAGCACAGAATACACATGGAGGCCATGCTGAGAACGACATGTTCGTTTCCTAGCTGTGTGTTTTCTGGCCATTGTGATTCCTGCCTCACTTTGGATTGTCCCCCTGCCTTGACTTTGGATCGTGCCTTGTGAACTCTGGACTTTTCTTGCCTCGTGAACCCTCTTATGTTGTGGATTTAATTTTTCCTGGTGAGGGTTATCTTGTCTGGGAAACTTTCAAGTGCCTGGTGGACTCATTGGCCCCATTGCCGTGTAGACTAGCATCGGTCTGCTCACTGACTGGACTTAACTGGGACGGTTCTGGGTTTTTGGTGAAGGGAATTGTGTGCAGGGATGCGCTTCAAAACTTTCACAAACCAGTTCTCTGCCCGGTTGCTGGGTGGGCGTGGCCATGGTAGGTGTGGCCTAGTCGGCCTCCTGCACCACGTGGGGGGGGACCTTTTCCCTCCCCTGACTCCTGAGGCTTTTGTCGAGCCTCCAGGAGGGCAAAAACAGCCTCCCTGGGCTCCAGAGGCCCTATGGAGATCAAAAATGGGTGTGTGGGGACTCCTGGGAGGGACGAGGTGGGGAGGGAAGGGGTGGGATTTGCCGATCCGCCGAACTGCGCACAATCTTAGTTAGAGGATTGCCCAAATCCATCCCAGCCCGCCCCTGGTTGTGGGGGAACATGCATAAAACCATTAAACCAGAGTTATCTGTGTGTGTGTGTGAGAGAGAAAGGACTGATCTTGAATTCCGACATACCTGTTTTCCTCCGTAACTTCCATCCAGTACATGAACGTGAGAGGAACGCTGACCGAAAAAGAGTGCAAGCTCTCTGGTTTTTCCACATCACACAGAATAACTTTCTTTGTATCCGCAAGTCCAAAAGCCAGAACTGCAAAAGCAATGGGGGTGTGTGGGGGAGGCAGAGGAATTAAAACATCCTTTAAGATCTGGGATCAATGAGGACTAGAAACCAGAAGTACAGAGGAGAAAAAAGGAGAGGAAAGGAAGACTCATTTGGTAATAAGACGCGTGGAAGGTTTTTGACGATATCCCTTTGAAAGAGAAAAAGTTTGTGGTTGATGTTCTCATCATAAACTCAATGGATAAAGTTCCAATTGCTCATAACCAACTTTTAGTAAATGTCCCACACACCACATTAAATATACTAGGCTACCAGAAAGATGTCAACTCATAAAATATTTCTATGGTCTTTTTAGAGTTCCCAACAGAAAGGGAGGGGGGAGCAGTGCGGCAGCTTGCAAACCAAAACTGCATTCCATAAATAGTTTTCAAAGATAGTAACTAGGTGACTGAAGTTTCTGCCCTGCAAAATTATAACTGGAGAACATGATTGATGACTCTGGGCTATGGATGTGTCCCATTGGAGAATATGAATTACGATACACCCGGGGGGTGGAGGGAAACTAGGGTCAAGGGTGACAATGAATGATGTGTCTCAGAATTGGCTACACCCTTTTGAAGTTTTGGAAGTTTGGCTCACAACTCATGATTTGAATGGGAGTGACTCCCGGAACCCTCATGGTACTGGGGGGAAATCTAGCCATCTTGAACGTATGAACCTTTAACATAAAGTATTGTTTTGTCACACATTACTTTTGCCGTCTGGTCTCCAGGCGAGCGCGGATACTTCTTTGCCCGTGCTTTCATTTGGCGGCAAACTCCAAACTCGCTGAAAATTTGCCAGGCGGTGAAGCAAAACCTAGAAAGAGATGGAGAGATTAAATCAAGTCCAGGAGTGGGCTTCAAAAATTTTTTAGCAAGGGGCTCTCTGCCCTAATGACTGGCTGGGTGGACATGGTTAGGTGGTCATGTGACTGGGTGGGTGTGGCCAACTCCACGTCACATCTTTGCCCTAATTACCTAAATAAAGTTATATACCAAAAAGTTGTTTTATTATTTCATGCATTTAATACTTAAATAAAAGACTGGGTGAAACCAGGCTTAATAGCAGTGACTGTAAGGGTCTTAGTGGAGTTTCTGGTGAGTTATGTGATTTTCATTATTTGGGAATAATGGAGGTGAGTGGTTATGTTATCTGATTTTCTCACTGGCTCTCCCTTGCAAGCGCCAGTGGATTTTTTATCTAGCTTGCCACACTGTTACCAGTTGTGAAATGCTCTTGGCTGAACGCCCAGAAGTTCAATTAAGCCTACGAAGAGCTTTCCCTGGCTGCTTGTCTTTCTGAGGTTATTGGGGGCTTTCCAAGCCCCGCACAGTCTTAGCTAGGGTCTTTTCCAAGCCCCTGCCAGCCCCCAGCAGCCCATCCCTGACCACGCCTATCTTTAGAAGAAAAGCAAAGTCTTCTAAAACTCCTGTTGCTCAAGGTTACTCCTATTTCCCATCACAGGGAGAGCTCTCCGGCGGAATCCAGAGCCTCGCCTGGTTTCTAAATCGTCTGAAAAGACACAAACAAATTGGAAATGAATTTGCACAAGCTCTTTCAACCAAGAACTTCTGGAACCAGGTAAGAAAGAATCATTCAGATCAGGGAAGGGGAATGATGGCCCTTGTGTGACTTGTGGACTTCAACTCCCAGAATTCCTGAGCCAGCAGAGATGGCGAATGATGGCCCTTTTAAGACTTGTGGACTTCAATTTCCAGAATTTCATGCTGGCTCGGGAATTCGGGGAGCTGAAGTCCACACATCATCAAAGGGCCATCGTTCCCCACCCCTGACCCAGACCAACAGTTTCACAACTGCAAAAGTCGTCTCTTTGAGAAGATTGACAGTTGATCCCAAGTTTTGTTGTTGTTTTTTGGAGTGCCCTACTACAACCCCTGCACCCTGCTCTCCATTGGCCCACTTACCTCTCCCACTTTGTTTGCCAGGGCAATCAGATCCCTTTTAGGAGACCAGGCCATAAAAATGACCTCTTGAGGAAGCTGCTTCTCTCCAACTTGCCTGAAAGCTGGCATGGTGGGGGCATCAGTTCCTGTAAACCAATAGATATAAACCATGAATGAGGGTTAGCTCAGATGCATTGAATCTCAGCAACGGGAGGCACCCTCAACAACGAGTGATTGAATGCCAAGATGCCAAATAGAGATGGAGTAAAATGTTTTTGAGAGTAACGTACAAATAACCAACTCACAAAATGCCTTAAGGCACATTCATGTGCAGAAATGAGTAAATTGACACTAGCAATTAGAGAGCAAGAAGATAAACAATATTACAAAATTTGGGACTTATTTTATCAATGGCTAGATAAGAAAATAGAGAAGTAAATGATGTTATAAAAAGGAATACAATAGGTAAGGTAAGATGTAATGATATTATATAATTGAATATAATGAAATGAAGTGTATGTTCTCAGATTTGTTAAAACTTAGATTTGCTCGATAAGAACTATGTGAATTTATAGTTGAGTCTAATGATGATATAATAATAATATAATGATATAATACAATATGTATAGTTGTCTTATGTAATATGAAGATATGTTTGGAAGGGGAAGACTGTTGCTACTGTGATATCGCACGAAAGAAACGTACCAACCGACACGCTATATTTTGGAAGATGGTGTTATGTTGGTGTTTTATGTTTGTGCTTGTTACTGTTTCTCTTTAAAAAATAAAAAACCTTTACAAAAACAAAAACAAAATGCCTTAAGGCAACTAACACAACAGCTGGGACCGAAGTTACCCCTTATCACCCCGATAGTAAATCTTGCATAATCCTGCCACTGTCATCTCCTTTATACTCTAGTAAGAAAGAGACAGTGTATACGTGTATCAAGGAAGGATGAACATAAGATTGGTGAAATCACACTGCAGGCATCCGTTCCGTTTAAGGCAATGTTTCCAGCTACTGATTTGAAAGCAATCCCCTTTTCACACACACATACAACAGACATGCGCAGTTTGAAACTGACTGGGCTACAAGTTAGGTCCATGTTTGTAGAGTAGCTTGTGTAGAGAAGGGGGGAAGAAGAGTGGAGATTTGAATTGGTGCATCTATTTCAGTCCCACTGTTAAGGTTTAAAGCATGGGGGAGGGAGGGAGGGAGGGAGGGGGAGAGATTAGAGATGGAGATGGAGTTGGAGAGACAGAGAGAGATTATGATGATGTTGGAGATAGAAAATAGATGATAAGAAATAGAGACAGGGAAAGAGACCAAGATGGAGACAGATGATAGAGATGGAGACAGTGAGATGAGACGCTCACAAATGCACAACACACACACACACACATAGAAAGAGATGGAAATGGAGAGAGATGATAGAGGCACAGAGAGAGATCACATGTGTATATATATATATGTGTGTGTGTGTGTGTATGTATGTATGTATGTATGTATGTATGTATACTACATACATACATGTATATGTATATATATTTTCTTAAGTTTTCGCGGGTATCTATATGTACGATATTCAGCTTTGTTCGGGTATCTTCCCACGTCATTATAGTTGTGCTTTTAAAGTTGTAGCAACATTTCGGCAGAATCTCATCTGCCATCATCAGGCTTGTGTATTGTGTTCGAGACACTGATTTTCTCAGTAAGATACTACACAGGCATCTCATCAAGACCGCCTTCAAAACAGACAGAAATATAGCAGCCATCCTTAGCAACCCCAAAGATAAAATTGACCTGGAAAACCAAGGCATATATGAAGTCCCCTGTGCATCATGCCCTGCCACATACAGACCAATAGAAGAATAAGTACCCGCCTGGATGAACACAAAAATTCAGTAAAAAAGCTGGAACGCACTTCCTCACTAGTCCAACACATGGAAGCCACAGGTCATGTGAGATGGATGAATGAATGAAATGTGTCCACCCAGGAGTCACACTCAAATTGGGAGTAATTTTACCTGAAAAGCAAGCGGTAAAATCTGGTGCACCGTTTGTCCCTCCAGCCTCCCTCCAGTCCGATCCAAGGAGAGTCGAAGCAAAAGCCTGAAAGAGGTTGAAAAATGCGAGAATGGACACCACAAAGGCTTCACCTTCTCTCATCGTTCATTCTGCTCTGCTCAAACTCACATTTTTTCCCCTTTCAAATCCAGAGGTAGCCGGGCATGAAGAGCTTATCTAGATTATTACAAATTTGGGATCGATTAACAAGGGGAACTCGTTTAACGGGGGACAATGGGAGGCATCCAAGGCCCACGATATGCCAGTGGGCGCAGTGGGGGTGCCCAGAAAACCTCTGGGCCCAGCTCTGCCTCTCCGCCAGGCCTACCTCCCAGGGTTGTTGTTGTTGTTGTTGTTGTGGCGGGCATAAAATGAGGGGGGCGATCCCAGCACATGGCTACCTGGAAGAAGTGGGGCTCCAATTCCTCTGAATTGTTTTGGAGATGACTTCAATGGTAGCTTTGTAAGGAGTGAATGGTAGGTAAGGAATGAATGGAGGGGAAGAGGAAGAGGAGAAAGAAGAGGAGGAAGAGGAAGAGGAGGAAGAAGAGACTTCAATATAGCTTTCTAAGGAATGAATGGGGGAGGAGGAGGGAAGAGAAGGGGAAAGAAGAGACTTCAATGGTAGCTTTGTAAGGAATGAATGGAGGGGGAAGAGGAAGAGGAGAGGAGGAAGAGGAGGAGGAGGAAGAAAAGACTTCAATGGTAGCTTTGTAAGGAATGAATGGAGGGGGAAGAGGAAGAGGAGAAAGAAGAGGAGGAGGAGGAAGAGGAGGAGGAAGAGACTTCAATGATAGCTTTGTAAGGAATAAATGGAGGAGGAAGAGGAAGAGGAAGAAGAGGAAGAGGAAGAAGAGGAGGAAGAAGAGACTTCAATGATAGCTTTGTAAGGAATGAATGGAGGAGGAGGAGAAAAAGGAAGAAGAGAAGGAGACAGGTGGGGAAGGAGAAAGAGGAGACTTCAATGGTAGCTTTGTAAGGAGTGAAGGCAGGAGGAGGAGCAAGAGGAGGAGGAGGAAGAGGAGACTTCAATGGTAGCTTTGTAAGGAATGAATGGAGGAAGAGGAAGAGGAGGAGAAAGAGAAGGAAGAGAAAAAGGAAGAAGAGAAGGAGACAGAGGTGGTGGTGGAGGAGGAGGAGACTTCAATGGTAGCTATATAAGGAGGAGGAGGAAGAGGAGAGGAGGAAGAGATGAAAGGAACGAGAGGAGGAGGAGAGGAGAGGAAAGGAGGGAGGGAGGGGAAAGCGCCCCTCCCTTCAGAGGAGCCCACCTCCCCCGCAGAAGGGGTTGGGGGTCTTGTGGGGGAGGCCTTGCTAGCCCTGGTGAACAGCCCCAAACCCCGCGGGGCAAAGCGCTCCTCCTCCGTCCCCCCATCATCCCAGGATCCTCAAACCCGGCGCGCACCTGGCCGGCCGCCTTGGCTCCGCCTCCTCTTCCTCCTCCGGCTGCTGCTGCGCGGCTAAGGTCGGCCCGCCCTCCCGCCCGCCTCTGGGCGGCGGAGGCTCCGGAAGCGGCGTCGGCAAGGCCGGCCCCCCCCGGCCCTCCCGCCCGTCCTTCCCGGCACGGCTCCTGCTCCGCCGCCAGGAGGAGAAGGGAGAGCGGCGCCTGGAAGGCCCGAAGGCCCCGCAAGGGAGGAAGCTTCGGGGTGGGAGTCTCTTCTTCCTCCTTTTCTCCTTCTCCTCTTCCCTCCTCTTCTGCCTCCTCCTCCTCTCTCCTCTCCCCTCTCCTCTTCTTCTTCTCCTTTTCCCCCCTCTTCTCATCCTCTTCTTCTTCTCTTCCTCTCCTCTTTTTCCCTCTTTCGCCATCCTTTTCTCCTCCTCTGCCTCCTACCTCTCTTCTTCCTCCTTCTCTTCTCCTCCTCTCCTTCTTTCCTTTCCCTCTCCTCTTTTTCTCATTCTCTTCTTTCTACTTTTCCCTCCCCTCTTCCTCTCCTCCTCTCTTCTTCTTTCACCTTTTCCCTACTTCTCCCTCTCCTTCTTTCCTTCTCTTCCTCATCCTCTTTTCTCCTCTCCTTCTCCTTTTCCCTCTTCTTTTCTTCTCCTCTCCTCCATCTCTTCTCCTTCTCCTCCTCCTATTCTTTCCTCTTTTTCTTCCTCCTTCCTCTCCTCCTCCCTCCTTCTGCCCCATGCCTCTACAGTTCCTGCCTGTCCCTGGAGCCCAGACCTGGGAAAGGTTGACCCACCAACGCAGGGACATCCTCTGACCCAGAACACAGAAAATGGAATCGTGGGTTGGAAGGGACCCTGGAGGTCCTCTAGCCCAACCCCTTACTCTAATATGAGAGGCCATGTGACATTCCGGATAAGCGGCTGTCCGTTCTCTTCTTCAAAACCTCCAGTGATGGAAACTCCCACATTTTGGGGAGACTTTCCTTGACTCTGCCACTATTTCTGCAAGAGCCTCTTTTCCCAATCAAACTTAGGCCTTCGGATAAAATGGATCTGCCTGAAAAGATCCCACCAGATTCCTGATTTTGGAGCTGGATCCTTGCACGGGAGCTGGCTGACCCCTCTCTCTTCGGCCTTCGGCCCACCTAGCAGGGAAACATCTTCCAAACATCCCATTTCCTGCATATTCCACAACTAGCCTTTGGGGGGAGGCGGGGGGGGGGCGGGTCCAGTGCCATTTTCTATGTCCGCAACCTCCAGTAAAATCTAACCTAGTTAGTAGCAGACTAGATAAGATAAGCAGGTCACGCTAAGGGGGGTGGTTCATCTTGCAAAATACACATTTTTAACTGCAGAAGAACACAGCTTGATTTTAGCGGGAGGAGTATCTAGGACAGGTTACCACTAGGTGGCAGCAAATAGGCACTAAAAAACAGTGATCTACTTGCGCCATCTGGTGGAAGAATTGGTCATGACATGCAGCAGTCTTCACCACCTGCAACTGGGGGGGGGGAGAGAAATTGGGCTGATTTTTCCAATACGGGTAGTCCTTGAATTACGACCACAATGGAGCCCAAACATTTATGTTGTTAAGTGAGACCTTTCTTAAGGGGCTTTGCCCCGTTTTAACGACCCACCCTGCCACAATTGTTAAAGTGAATCGTTGCCATTGTTAAGTTAGTAACGGTTGTTAAATGAATTTGATATGACATTAAGAATTGTTTGGTAATAAAATCTTCATTTCTTCTTTTAGATAGAAAGAGCTAGATGATAGATAGACAGACAGACAGACAGACAGATACTGATTTGACATGACATTAAGAATTGTTTGGTAATAATAAAAACTTCATTTGTTCTTTTTAGATAGAAAGAGATAGATGATAGATAGAATTATTTTCTGTGATGCTGTAACTATGATCAGTCACTAAGTGAACTTTGGTAAGTTGAGGGCTAACTGTGTGTGCCCAAGGACATATTTTACTCTTTCTAAAAATATAAACCCTTTTCTGTTAATCCAGATAATTTTGTAATACTCAGATTAATAATGGGACAATAATAAAGGAATAAACACTGAAATGTTTTTTTCCTATGTCTTGTTTTTTCTTTTTCTTGCAGCTTTTGCCTTATTCCAATGCGTTATCTCCACAACGTCCTTCTTCAATTTCTTCTTTTTCTTGGCCTTTTTGCTTTCTCTGCAAAAGAAGTTGAATAAATAATTGTGACATGGAAGGGTGAAAGAGATGAGGAAATGGCATTAAATAAATTAACCCTGCGATGAAATTACAAATCTTTGGAACTGTGTGTGCTTTCTCAACAGGCAAAAATATCCGCTGGAAACTTCAATTGTCTGGTTTGCCCAAAATGTTAAGCCAAAGTGGGGTTAACCCAGATATAAGAGATTTATTTAATAAACCACGGCTGTACAATGAAGAGTCATGGATAGGAGGGAATATTTATAGCTCGGGGTTGAACTGTGGGGTCCTTGGGGCTCTCTGTGCTGGGTTGTTTCCTTGCAGACATTTCATGACCCAACTAAGTAACATCATCAGTGCTAGAAGGGAGTGGGCTTTAGTGCAGGTATCTAATGCAGCATGTAGCACTCATGATGTTACGTAGTTTGGGTAATGAAACGTCTGCAAGAAAACCAGCAAGCGCAGAGAGCACCAAGGATCCCACAATTCTCCTCCTCCTCCTCCTCCTCCCTGCCAACTCCCCTGCCTTCTAGCACTGATAATGTTACCTAGTTTGGTCGTGAAATTTCTGCAAAAAAGCAACCCAGCTCAGAGAGCACCAAAGACCCTACTGGTAAAAATAAAAATAGCCTAATCAAGGAACCACCAAGACCTCTCCCATCAATGCTGACAGGGCACTCACTGTTGACAGAGAGCAAACCCCACACTCCCTTCCAGCACTGATGATGTTCCCTAGTTGGGTCATGAAATATCTACAAAAAAACAACCAAGCTCAGAAAGCACCAAGGACCCCATAGTTCTCCTCTCTGCAAATCCCACCTCCTTCAGGCACTTAATGACGTTACTTAGTTTGGGTCATGAAACGTCTACAAGAAAACCACCAAACTTGGACAAGCACCAAGGACCCCAACAAGGAAGAGCTCAAAAGAGCCAGCTTCTTTTTTGCCAGATCAGCAGGCCAACAAATTCCCGCTATTACTTACTGGTCAACTCTGCAGGTCCTTTGCCGATTTGGACACGTGGTGCGTTTGTGATCGGCTTCACCGCAAACGAAGCATCCAGCCTGAGCTCCTTTGCAAGGGTGAGCAGGGAGAGCGCAGCGATTACAGATGCTACAGTGGAGCCAGGCTGCCAAAAGAAAGGAAGGATTCCGTCCTCAATGAAAAGCAGCAATCTCTTCTGACCCAAGCCTTGTTCAAATTAAACAAGCACAGTGCATAAAAGCAAACCTTTTTTAATGCGGCACTGGGAATTCTGTGCATTCCCAGCCAAGAGTCATTTAAACCTAATTGTCCGATATCAAAAGCCAGCCCTTTCAAGGCTGACAAAGGCTGCCAACAACAGAAAAATAATTACTGATTAAATATCCACCGACAGAAGTTGCAAAAACAAACCGGAGTAAGCAGAGCTTCAACAAAGACTCTTGAGTCTAAAGAACTTCTTTGCTTCCTGCAAAGAGCACATCGCCGAGGGCTGGCTTTTATCCCTTATGGGAGGGGCCATCACCTTGCAGCCTTACTCCCGAGTCACCCTTGCTGCTTCAGCTGCTCTTTCCTTCGAGCAGCCCTGCGCGCACATGCACTGGGCACAGGCTCCTCGGGGGGCTCTTCATCACTGCTGCCAGCCTCCACAATCTCCGAAAGCAGCACTCCACTCCCTGATGGTCCTGGCCCCATCCCTGCATCACACGCAGGCCCCTCATCTGAGTCCTCGTTCTCCGAGACCTCAGCCATCCACACCTGCTGCCGGCGAACCACAACACAATAAAACATTTGGATCGTTGTGGCCCCTATTAAATCAGCATGCAAATTTGGGGAGCTGAAGTCCGCAAGTCTTAAAATTGCATGCTTTGATAAACAGGGCCTTAGAAAGACTGCATTGAACGACATTAAAAAAAACCTTCTAGAATATACAATAAAATGTACAACAAAATGTTTCAGTATGTTGTGGTCAGTCAGTGGCCTGCGGAGCTGGCAGCAGAGTCAGATAGTGGGAAAGAACAGGGGCCGGTCCTGGAGTCTGGGGAGGGCTCAGACGACAGATCTGCATCCGACACAGAGATGGGGCCAGAGAGAGTTACGTGCCAACTTCGGAGAATCTGACATCAGCGAGGCAGAGGAACAAGAGGAGCCTGTTCCCAGTGCGTGCTTGCACAGAGCTGCCAGAAGGCAAGAACAGTTCAGACAAAAGGGGCGACTCGGGAGTAAGGCTTGGAGATGATTGGCCCCTCCCATAAGACATAAAGGAGGAGCAAAGGGACATGAGCCTTTGCAGGAAGCAATTTTTGTTCTTTCTGGTTGGTTTAGACTCTGAAGCCCCATGTTGACTTTGTGGTCCGTTTGGCCTTGTACAGCTAATTTAGTCGTTGGCAGCATTTCAAGGGATATAAAGGGGGATGCTTATCAGCCTTACCCCAAAGGACTGTGGCAGATTTCTGTTGGACTATTCACAAACTCTTTGGGACTCTTTACCGGCTGTGAATGCATATAATTCACAGCCATTGAAATAATTTAAAAAAGGTTTTTGGGAACAGTGTGTGATTGTTATTGTCTCAGGAAGCCTTGGTCAGAACACAGTAAATCCCCAGACCCAAATATGAGAAAATTCCTGTTGCTGTTTCCAGACCCTTTGGAAACTATGATTAATCAAGATCAAAAGGAGGTCAAATTTCCTAAGAAGATATCCACTGATCTCAGTTAAGGGTGTTTGTTTTGTGACTGGGCCAGAGGCTGAGTCATCTTACCCCAAAGCAAAACATTAAAACTTTTTTTAATGGCCGTTTCATCTTGAATTCTCCCGATCCCTATAAAGATGGTATTTAAAAAAACACACACACACACACAACTTACAGGGTTTTACACATTTTTTGCAGAGATTACAATGTGTCCAACGTCTGCCATCCTATTGCAAGGAAGAAAAACATGTTAACTTTGATGTAGATGAAAGAATGAAAGTATCATTTACCATCAAATTAGTACAGGTAGTTCTCAACTTACAAACACGACTAAGCCCAAATTTTCTGTTGAGAAGAAACAACTAGACACAAGGACAGTTTTTCCCCGAATGCCATCAGTTTGCTAAACAAATAATTCCCTCAACACTGTCTAACTATTTACTAAGACTGTATTACTATTCTTCTTCTCATCCTTCCGATTACCTGTCTCTTCCAACTTACAACTATAACCGTGTTGCTTGTATCTTTACGATTAATATTGTTTCATTTAGTTTCCTAGTACAATTGCTTATTTAGTATCCTATGACTATCACTAAATGTTGTATCTTATGATTCTTGATGAACGTATTTTTTGATGTACACTGAGAGCTTCTGCACTGAAGACAAATTCCTTGTGTATCCAACCACACTTGGCCAATATTCTATTCTATTCTATTCTATTCTATTCTATTCTATTCTATTCTATTCTATTCTATTCTTATTCTTATTCTTATTCTTATTCTATTCTTTATTCCAATATTCTATTCTATTCTTTATTCCAATATTCTATTCTATTCTATTCTATTCCTATTCTATTCTTTATTCCAATATTCTATTCTATTCTATTCTATTCTATTCCTATTCTATTCTTTATTCCAATATTCTATTCTATTCTATTCTTTATTCCAATATTCTATTCTTTATTCCAATATTCTATTCTATTCTATTCTATTCTATTCTATTCTATTCTATTCTATTCTATTCTATTCCTATTCTATTCTATTCTTTATTCCAATATTCTATTCTATTCTATTCTATTCTATTCTATTCTATTCTATTCTATTCTATTCTTTATTCCAATATTCTATTCTATTCCACTCCATTCCATTCCATCCAATATTCTATTCCATTCCATTCCATTCTATTCTATTCTCTTCCATTCTATTCCATGCCATTTTTCACACAGCTATCTCTTCCTAACTCCAAGCTATAACTTTGCCACAAAGTTCTCCTTGCTCTTTTCTAGCAAAGTGAAAACAAAGAAATCCATCCATCTGAAGACAACATGTTGTAGCCATGGTGTAGGGATTTCAGCATCCTGATGTCTGAATTCTGCCTCGACCCCAATCCATTGAAAGGCAGGAGAACTAACTTGAGGAGCAACCAACCATCGCAAGAGATCGTCGCCAGGGCAGACTCACTTTTGAAGTACAGGAATGGCAGATGTCACAGTGCCGGTTCTCGTTGCTGACGTATCGCTGACAGAGAGGGCAAAACCTGATGGAGACAAACCAGTGAGAAGGTTTTGAGAAAGGATGTGGCTAATCCTGACTAAGTATCATGCCCCTGTCGGAGTCTGAATCCGAGAAGGAAGACAAACAGCTGACAGGGAGTGGGAGTGTGGCTCCGTTGGCTCCGTTGGCTGTGGAGGAAACGGGAAGGGCAAAGTCCAGCTGGGCAGAGCAGGGGAGAGGTAGAACAAGGGAGAGGGAGTTCAGGCCCAGCCCCTCTTCATCCTAGGGCATGCAGGGAGGAACGGAGAAGGGAGTAATGTGGGTTGCATGGCTTATGGGGGAGGAAAGGGCCCTGATTCCCTTCATTAGCCACACCTGGGAATGAGAGTTTAAAAGAGATGCAAGCTGAGAGCAGCGTCTGCTGGGAACAAACGTGAGTTTATCTTGTGTTGACTTTGCTTATCTGTGTTCCTGGTGTCTTCCCAACTGGTTGGATTTACTGCCGTGTTACTTCACTTCTGGAACTCCTTATCGTGCCCTGCTGGATTTATTGCCTTATCTTGCTTTGTTGGATTTATAGTTTTTATAGTTTTCTGTTTACAATGTTTTGGACTGGAATATCTGCAGCCAAAGGCTACTGCAGGTTCCAGGGAGAGTTTTTCTCCAAGCCGGAAGGTAACCGGAACCACGTTGGAGCTAATAAAGGGACCCCTTACATTATCTGGCTGGGTTGTCTTTGTGCCACGCCCCGTGTCATTACAAAGAGGCTTGGTAAGTCAGGGCTCCCCAATCCCTGGTCCGTGGAACCACACCGGGTCGTGGCATGCCAGAAACTAGGCTGCGCAAACCAGCAAAGTAGCATCCGTGGGATGCAGGCAACACAGGAAACCATATCCCTTCCAGTCCACAGAAAAACCTCTTTCCACGGAACCGATCTCCGATGCCCACTGTGGTAAGCTACATCAGTGGGTTTTATAGATAATTTAAAAATAATTTGTTCTATTGAGCAAAGGGTTTACCTGTATCCTTCTTCTGCAGGAAGAACTATCGAACGTGGGGATAGGTTAGTAAAAATACGAACTGGGGATTGTTTGCGGCCTCTTTTCCCGTGCTTATATAGCGCGTGGTTGTCATAATCAACCTAAAAAAAAATAACAATAAAAGCAGGAGTCATTAACAAAAGGGAGGCTGATAAACCTTCCAGGGTAGTAGAAGGAAGTCACGAAGCAGGCACCTCATCCCAATAAAACCCCTTTTATTTCAGTTAAAGGGAATTCCTCTCCAGCAAAGTCCCGGCCAACAGTCTTTCAAGAGATTTCACAACTACAGACCTTGACCAGACTTGGAGAGCTGCCAGGCTGATAGCTTCCAAATGCCGTGCTGTAGCAGCAATTACTTGGCAAGAAGTCAGGAACAGATCTTCACCCTAATAAATTGAACTAATTGTCCCCTGAAAACACCACTTCCCTTTTGCTCCTCTTTTATTCCCTATGGGAGGGGCCATTCACCACCCTCCTGAGCCTTTACTCCCGAGTCGACCCTTGTTCCTTAGCTGTTCCCTTCTTCTGGCAGTTCTGCACATGCACACACTGGGAACAGGCTCCAGCTATACTTCTTCCCCACTGATCTCCGATTCTGAAGACAGCTGATAACTGTTGGATGGCCCTGGCCCCATCTCTGCCTCCGACGCAGAGCCCTCGTCAGAGCCTTCCCCAGACTCCAGGACTGGCCCATGTTCCTCCCCAACCTCCTCCCTGTCCGAGTCTGCCACCAGCACCATTGGCCGCTGGTGGGCCACAACAGCCATGTTGGGAAGACATAGTCCCAATGGCCTGTACGGAGCTTATGGGGAACCTGGGTTGATTGCATGACCAGCTGGCATAATTGCTTCATAGTTAGCTTTGGGAATAGGTAAATGTACTTTAAAACAGAGCCACCACTCTCTTGGCTCCTATACTGAGGATGATTGTATAGGGATTATGATCCATTTTCTTACTGGGTCAGTGCAAGATTTTATCATAAATGTTCTAAAGTAGCCACATCTTTTCCTTGCATCAGTCCAAATCTTCCTTGGAGACAAAAAAATTATATATATATATATTTTTAGGAAAAGAAAAGGACGGATTCAATTGATGGTTCAGCACAAACCTAAACAAAGCAGTTCATAATCAGAAGCAGAGAGATTCCAGAAGTCATAAAGAAATCGGCACAAAAAGTTTACAGATTCTGATCGAGGGCTCTTTGACCTTACCTGATAATCCAACATTGTGAAACTTGGAAAAAATTCAAGAATGCGTGGCTCAAAAAAATAGGGAAATATCCAAAGGATGGGTAACTCTTTGCTAGTCATAGATCCTAGTGAGGCAAAGAAGGAGGTAAGAGATATACGTACTATTCACAATATTTTTTTAAAAAATAGATGTAAAAATAGATACAAAATAGATATAAAATAGGTATAAAATGATATAAAACAGATATAAATAAATGTATGTAAATACAAATAAAATTCTGCAAGGAACAACACAGCAAAAACGCTTATTATCTTTGCAAACTATTTAGGGCTAAAATGATCTATTTTGCAGAAGAAACTTTGCAGCCCGCTCTGAATTGTGGCATGCTAGTTGAAAAACTCTTAATGAGTTCTCAATAGAAGACAGCCATTGCAGCTGTGGTCCTTTCTTACATCATGTCAAAATCCTACTTGTCACCTTAAAGGAGTAGTCTCATGGGATGGGATGGGATGGGATGGGAAAGGAAAGGAAAGGAAAGGAAAGGAAAGGAAAAGAAGAAGAAAAGGAGGGGAGGAAAGAAAAGGGGGAAGGAAAGGAGGAAGGAAAGGAAAGGAAAGGAAAGGAAAGGAAAGGAAAGGAAAGGAAAGGAAAGGAAAGGAAAGGAAAGGAAAGGAAGAAGTAGGGGAGGGAAGGAAAGAGAAGAAGGGAGGGAAGAAGAAAAGGAGGGAAGGGAAGGGGGAAGGAAAGGAGGAAGGAAAGGAAACAAAAGGAAAGGAAAGGAAGAAGAAAAGTAGGGGAGGAAAGGAAAGAGAGAAGAAAAGGAGGGAAGGGAAAGGGAAGGGAAAGAAGAAAAGGAGGGAAGGGAAGGGAAGAAAAGGGAGAAGAAAAGGAGGGAAGGGAAAGGAAGAAAAGGGAGAAGAAAAGGAAGAAGGAAAGGAAAAGGAAAGGAAAGGAAAGGAAGAAGAAAAGGAGGGGAGGGAAGGGAAGGGAAGGGAAGGAAGGAATAGAGAAAAGAATGGAATGAAATGAACAGAACAGAATTACTTTTATTGGCCAAGTGTGACACAAGGAATTTGTCTCTGGTGCAGGAAAAAAAAAACTACCTTTGTCTGGTTGTTTTGGCCTGCAATGCCCTAGCCTAGAGCAGCATCCTGAAGGGAGAAGCCGAAACAGGTTATGGTCCAGGATGGGAGGGCTCTGTAGCTATTTTCTCAGCCGTCTTTCCTGATTCGTTTAAGTGCCTCAGTTACCTGCACCTCCTCCTGAGCTCCACATGGCCATCAGTTTTTGGAAACTAGAAGCCAACGCCTCCACCAGGCCTCCAAAGGGGGGGTCAGCCACCAGGACCGCAGGACCGCCTTGGTCTTCCTGCAGGAATTCCTCACAAACACGGGACGCCGCCTGCAAGAGAGCCAGAGAAGGCTCAATTTCTGGAGATCTGGCCTCTTGAGAGTCTCACTCTTTTAAAGGGGTCTTTTAACTATCTGATATGCAGAACTAGCTCCATACCCGTGCTTCACTATGAAACTATGTGGTGGGGCTTAGTTTTGGGGGAGGAAAATAAAGAAGAAGAAAATTCTGCCTCTGCCTACCAGCATCCATCGGTATTCATCTGGCTAGCGTCCTGTCAGTGTGTGAGAGTTGAGGGCTGTTTGGAAACTGAAACAGTATTTGCTGGGTGAGCAAGGAGACAGCAAGGAGCCTGGGTGTGGCTTAGCTCAACTTTTCTGTAAAAGCTGCTTGGTGCTCTGAAACTGAAACTCTTCTCCTCTGCTTGTGTTTTGCATTTGGAAGAGATTTCTTTTCAGGTGGGGAAGGGGAGTAGAACTCCTTAGCATCAGAGCGTGTTAATAATAATAACAATATAAGATATACTAAATGCTCTGATGGTCATTTCGAACAATCCTTTCTTAGTGAGCCCCTAGAAGCCAAGAGGAACATATAGGTGAAACTCGAAAAATTAGAATATCGTGCAAAAGTTAATTTATTTCAGTAATGCAACTTAAAAGGTGAACCTAATACATGAGATAGACTCATTACATGCAAAGCAAGATAGTTCAAGCTGTGATGTGTCATAATTGAGATGATTATGGCTTACAGCTCATGAAAACCCCAAATCCACAATCTCAGAAAATTAGAATATTGTGAAAAGGTTCAATATTCTAGGCTCAAAGTGTCCCACTCTAATCAGCTAATTAAGCCATAACACCTGCAAAGGGTTCCTGAGCCTTTAAATGGTCTCACAGTCTGGTTCAGTAGGAATCACAATCATGGGAAAGACTGCTGACCTGACAGTTGTGCAGAAAACCATCACTGACACCCTCCATAAGGAGGGAAATAAGGTAATTGCAAAAGAAGTTGGATGTCCCCAAAGTGCTGTATCAAAGCACATTAATAGAAAGTTATGTGGAAGGGAAAAGTGCGGAAGAAAAAGGTGCACAAGCAGCAGAGATGACCGCAGCCTGGAGAGGATTGTCAGGAAAAGGCCATTCAAAAGTGTTGGGGACTTTCACAAGGAGTGGACTGAGGCTGGAGTCAGTGCATCAAGAGCCACCACACACAGACGGATCCTGGACATGGGCTTCAAATGTCATATTCCTCTAGTCAAGCCGCTCCTGAACAACAAACGTCAGAAGCGTCTTACCTGGGCTAAAGAAAAAAAGAACTGGTCTGTTGCTCAGTGGTCCAAAGTCCTCTTTACTGATGAGAGCAACTTTTGCATCTCATTTGGAAACCAAGGACCCAGAGTCTGAAGAAAGAATGGAGAGGCACACACTGCAAGGTGCTTGAAGTCCAGTGTGAAGTTTCCATAGTCTGTGTTGATTTGGGGAGCCATGTCATCTGCTGGTGTTGGTCCACTGTGCTTCATTAAGTCCAGGGTCAACGCAGCCGTCTACCAGGAGATTTTGGAGCACGTCATGCTTCCTTCCGCAGATGAGCTTTATGGGGATGCTGACTTCATTTTCCAGCAGGACTTGGCACCTGCCCACACTGCCAAAAGCACCAAAACCTGGTTCAATGACCGTGGGATTACTGTGCTTGATTGGCCAGCAAACTCGCCTGACCTGAACCCCATAGAGAATCTATGGGGCATTGCCAAGAGAAAGATGAGAGGCGTGAGACTGAACAATGCAGAAGAGCTGAAGGCCGCTATTGAAGCATCCTGGTCTTTCATAACACCTCAGCAGTGCCACAGGCTGATAGCTTCCATGCCACGTCGCATTGAGGCAGTCATTGCTGCAAAAGGGGCCCAAACCAAGTACTGAGTCCATATGCATGCTTATACTTTTCAGAGCTCCGATATTGTTCTATGTACAATCCTTATTTTATTGATTGCATGTAATATTCTAATTTTCTGAGATTGTGGATTTGGGGTTTTCATGAGCTGTAAGCCATAATCATCTCAATTAAGACAAATCACGGCTTGAACTATCTTGCTTTGCATGTAATGAGTCTATCTCATATATTAGTTTCACCTTTTAAGTTGCATTACTGAAATAAATTAACTTTTGCACGATATTCTAATTTTTTGAGTTTCATCTGTACGTGCCCAATTTCAAACTTGTAGGCTTTATGGTTCTGGAGATTGTGATGATGCGTGAGGGGTATTTTGCTTTTATATATATAGATAGAGTTGGAAGGTACTTTAGAGGTCATCTAGTCCAACTCCCTGCCCAAACAGGAGACCCTATCCTATTCCAGACAAGTGACTGTCCAGTCTCTTCTTAAAAACCTCCAGCTGAAGCACCTACATCTTCTGGAGGTAATTCGTTCCACTGATAAATTGTTCTAACTGTCAGGAAATTCCTCCTTAGTTCCAGGTTGCTTCTCTCCTTGATTAGTTTCCATCTGTTGCTTATTGTCCTGCCTTCAGGTGCTTTGGAGAATAATTTGACCCCCTCCTCTTTGGGGCAGCTCCTTAAATACTGGAAGACTGCTCTCCTGTCCCACCTCGTCCTTCTTTTCTCTAGACTGGCCATACCCAATTCCTGCAACTGTTCTTCCTGTGTTTTACTCTCCAGGCCTTTAATTGTCTTAGCTGCTCTTCTCTGCACTTTTTCCCAAAGTCTCAAACATCTTTTTTGCAATGTGGTGACCAAAACTGGATGCAGCATTCCAGGTGTGGCCTTACTAAGGCTTTGTAAAGCGGTACTAATACTTCATTGTGATTTTGATTCTACGCCTGTACAACCAAGGATTGCATTAGCTTGAATACACTGTATTAACTGATACCTTTAACCAAGGGTCTTCAAACTGGGCAGCTTTAAGACTTGTGGACTTCAACTCCCAGAATTCCTGAGTTAGCATGACTGGAGGAGGAGGGATTTTGGGAGTTGAAGCCCACAAGTCTTGAAGCTGCCGAGTTGGAAGACACCTGCCTTTAACTTCATCAGGGCACATGTATTAATGGCAAGCAGAGTCCTATGAAGGGTTCAGGAACTGTCCGTCACTCCTTGAATATCCCACTACCGCTGCACCAACTTGGGGGGGCACTGGTAAAATGTGCATGAAACTTGACTGGCCCTTACCTCTCCAGCAAAGAAATAATGGTTGAACATGTTATAGTGACAAAAGTCCTCCTTGGGATAGAACTGCGAATACCTGTAAAGGAATGGTTTCTTATTAGGTTTACACATGAGATTTCAGCAGTCAAAATAGAGATGGACGATCTGTGGATAAAAATGTCTCAGCTGCTTTCTCCCTTAGCATTCAGTTGCTCCAATGTCTCCTAAAAGTCCATCTATCTGACTTTCCTTCCTTCCTTCACCTTCCTTCCTTCCCTCTCCTTCTTTTCCCCTTCTCTTCTTTTCCCTTCTTAGGTTTTTTTTCTCTTCCCCTCTCCTCTCTTCCATTTTTTCCTCCCTTTTCTTTTTTCCATCATTTCCCCCCATTCCCCTTCCCCTTCCTCCTTCCCTCTTCCTTTCTTCCCTTCCCTTCCCTTCCCCCTTCTTCCTTCCTTCCTTTCTCTTCCTCTTCCATCAACTCATTCTTCTTTCCCCGTGTCTATGGGGATTCTCCATCATTCAGGTCAGGGTTGACCCAATGTTGCTTTTCAAAAGACAGCTGGACTTTCTTGATTTTTTTTTCCTTGAAAACATTGTCATCCAAGAAGCTACTTCAGTTCTCCCCTTCTTCCCCTTCCTCTTCCCTTCCCTCCTTCTCTATTTCAATTCCCCTTCTTCTTCTTCAAGGGCTCGGCCAATTGGTGTCAGAAACCAGACTGCCATGAGCATCCATGTTCCTTACAATCTCAGACATTCGGGGGGACGGGGGACTAATTAAGTTATAAGAAATATGTACTATTATACCATTACTAAGTATTCCATCTTATGTTTCTTGATGAATGTATTTTATTTTTTCTTTATGTACACTGAGAGCTTCTGCACAAAAGACAAATGCCTTGTGTGCCCAATCACACTTGGCCAATAAAGAATTCTATTCTATTCTAATTCTATTCTAATTCTATTTCTATTCTATTCTAATTCTATTCTATATTCTATTGTATTCTATTCTAATTTCTATTCTATTCTAATTTCTATTCTATTCTATATCCTATCCTATCCTATTCTATATTCTATTCTTTCTCTTCTAATTTCTATTCTAATTCTATTCTATATTCTATTCTAATTTCTATTCTATTCTAATTCTATTCTATATTCTATTCTATTCTATATTCTATTCTAATTTCTATTCTAATTCTATTCTATATTCTATTCTATTCTATATTCTATTTCTTTCTATTGTAATTTCTATTCTATTCGATTCTATTCTTCACTCTCCTATTCTACTTTACTCTACTCCATTCTATTCTATTTCGGTAGGCTCTTTTATAGATCACTTACTCCTATTAATAGCTGAGAAAACAATTCATTAGAAGGATACATCAG